>NW_009648536.1:2976964-2986332 GCF_000708025.1 Charadrius vociferus
TCAGCCAGACTTAGACCTAACGTGGATGTCTCTGAGGCAATGCACAATCTGCATGTTATAAAGCAGTAAAACATGGTATACACCATCTCATATTAGTAATGCATGTGATTCCTTGCACAGTGTTAGGATAGTTCATTAGGCAGGCACTGAACTCTCCATCCTAGTGCTGACCATTTTCATACTGTTTCAGGAGCAACTGAAGTGCTTCAAACAGCATTAATAAGGTAAAATGCTCTTTAACTCCTCACGTATGACAGTGTGATTACATGCATAATTTTGTGCTGAAGTGTTTTGTTACTTGCTCCTGGATCTCAAATACTCCCATGTCTACAAACCCTTGTGCTCTTCTTGTTCTTTGTAGCTTCCACTTACCAGACAAGGAGAGGGCTCTTTGTGCTAGGCAATGTATAAATTTTGTATAAGCCTACATAAGAAGTTTATAAAACATTATAAAGTTTGTATATACTCTGATTGTGCACTTGGCACAGGTTGCCAAGAGAGGTGGTGGAATCTCCATCCCTGGAGAACTTCAAAAGCCATCTGGACATGGTCCTAGGCAACCTGCTCCAGGTGGCCCTGCCTGAGTAGGCGGGTTGGAACAGAAGACCTCCAGAGGTCCCTTCTGTGACTCTGTGAAACTTACAGAGGAAACAAGTTAGACCTGTCCTTCCTAAAAAGCATATGATATACAGAGGCAAGACAGACAAGAAGGCAAGGCAGAAAAAGAGTGAATGAAGTGTAGTTATATTTCTCTGCATTTACAGAGAAATGTAACAATTTATTGAAGGTTGCTACATGAAGCTCAAGCAATTCTAATATGTGAACTTGGATTTCTTGAAACGTCATGACAACAATCAGCTTGATTCTGTTTTCCTGAGCTGGAGATTTCATTTTCTATCAAAGCAGAAATTTTACCATCTTACTTTCAATTTTGGTTTCCTACTCAAATTCATCCCTGCTTAAGTGACCAAGAAAACATTTGACTTCACCAGATGCTGGACTTCTTTACCATCTACTGAAATTGAAACTGAATTCAACAGTACTATGAGTATTAATGAATGGGAAAAGGTCCCTCACTGACTCTTTGGAGAACCAGACTCAATGGTTAAAAAAACCAAGTATAACACCTTCTCATAGAAAGAAGTAGCTATGTATAAATGGGAGCAATGGAGCCCTAGCCTTTAGTAATAATACTGTTTTCAATGACTTTGAGATATTTATTTTTCATTCCTCCTGGTGCAATTCTTTTAACTGAATTTGGACATTGAATAAGTCATTCCTGTGAGGAAGTAATTTCTTTTACAGGAGGTGAGGACTAACAAGGAGAGCAATAGTAGCCAATGGTATTAGAGCTAGAATCTGGAAACCATGAAATGCAGTGTTTGTGTAAACCTGATGAGAACAGATCCTTTAATCAGAAGTAGAGCATGAAAAATTCTGTTGGAAGCAGACACAAGGAAGCTATGTTTAAGTCCTTGCTCCTGAAAGATTTTTCCCTGAAGCAGATTTTAGAAGGAAGAGGAGGGAATAACAAGTGGTTCCATATGACTTTTTTTTTTGGAAATTACTTTTTCTTCCAATACCATCTCTGCTGAAATCAATTTCCCCTAATGGAGCTGCCCCAACTACTGTTCTATATTAAGGAGCCAGGTGTTCTGCTTGGTCTGTTTTGAATAAATGGCAGAGTATTTCTGAAAGACATTTTTTCATTTCTACTTTGTCATATTTATTTGATCTGTTCCTGTTTCAAATTGATGACTTGGTTAATCTAAAATTAAAAGCCTACACTAAGCACTCTCAGCTCTTGTTGGCTTTAATTAGAATTTTAAAGTGATATTATCTTCCAAGACAAAGTTGGTGGTCAGGATTTTGTAAATGGTTTTATAGTAGGAAGTGCAGTTTATACAAAACAACTTTGCATCGGGAAACTTTCAGTTTGTCTGAGATACCTCATGTTGACGTTGCATATAAGGTCAACTCAAGTGGCTTTGTAATCTTCTGGTTTGTTCAAACAACCCCAAATCCCAAACCTATAAGGTAGTACAGGACATTGGAGGTTTAGCCAAGATAGGAATCTTTGCTTGCTGCGACTTTTGCAAGGGATTTCTGAAAGAGTCGGAAGATGTCCATGGTCTTTTCTGAACAACAGGAAAGAGGTGTATTGCCACCCCTGTATCTAAACACCAGTGGTATTTTTCGAGTGGTTCATGCAAGGAATAATTATTGGCTGTGGTGGGTTGACATCACGAGAAAGTGCTAGATGGAAAAGCTTGTGGCTTGAGATAAGGATGGGGAGATCACTTACCAACTACAATCACAAGCAAACCACACTTGATTTGGGAAAAAATAATTTATTGCCAATTAAAAATATAGCAGGTTGGTGAGAAACAAAGACAACTTTCCCTCCACCCCCACAGGCTCAACTTCACTCCTGAGTGTTCTACCTCCTCCCACTGAGCAGCACAGGAGGATGAGGAACAGGGTTTGTGGTCAGTCCCTAACAGTTCCCCTCTGCTGCTCCTTTCTCATCATACTGTTCCCCTGCTACAGTGTGGAGTCCCTCACACAGGATACTGTCCTTCACAAACTGCTCCAACGTCGGTCCTTTCCATGGGCTGCAGTTCTTCAAGAACTGTTCCATTATGGGTACCTTCACAGGTTCTGCCAGAAACCCTGCTCTTGTGTGGACTCCTCTCCACAGGCTACTGCTTCCTTCAGGGCGTGGCCATTTGCTGTGGTGTGGAGTCTTCCGTGGGCTGCATGCAGTCTGGATATCTGCTCCAGCATGAGCTGCAAGGGGACAGCCTGCTTCTCCATGGTCTTCACCACAGGCCACAGGTGAACCTCTGCTCCAACACTTGGAGTACCTCCTCCCCTTCTTCACTGGATCTGATCTCTGCAGGGCTGTTTCTCTCACACTTTTCTCACTCTCACTCTCACTCTCACTCTCACTCTCACTCTCTCAAAACTGGTGGTTTTTACCCTTTCTTAAATACATTTTCCTAGAGGGACCACCAGTTTGACTGATGGACTGCATACCTCTGGAGAGTGGTGGGTCCATTTTAGCGCTGGCTGGCACTAGCTATGTCTGGCATGGGACAGCCCCTAACCTCTTCCCACAGAAACCACCCCTGCAGCTCCCCGCTGCCAACTCTTGCCAATACATTGGCACAGTTCATTTGGTAGAGAGGCTCAAGCTTCTTTTTTGTGTTGGCTGTAAGGGTGCAGGCCTATAACTCCCCTTGAGCACAAAATCCCTCAACTGTGCATGAGAATTTCTCTTCAGACCAGAGTGTTGGTCTCCTACACCTCAGGTCACACCATCTTTGCCCCTCGTGTAAAACTACCATAGCTTTTGTTGGAGGTCCCTGGTTCTCCATGTCATGACCTGTGTTGTGTGTTCACAAAGCCCTGCAGCTGCAACTAACACTGGCGCATTGTTTTGACCCAAGCATCAGCAGTGACAAGGTGCATGAGTTTTGGCTGGGGTCCACAGATTAGATGGTGTGGTTTTGAGCTACAAGGATGCGGGAACTCAGTGACTTTTTAGCATTTTGAGGTAGAGGAGACAGGTCCAGAAGCGGGGGGGGGCATTTCCCAGGATGTTGCAACAGCCAGACAGTGAGCTCTCACATCTGGAAAGGATGTTGATCCAAAATGGGAGATAAGGATGTTCCTTAATGCTCCTGTGGTTCAGAATTGTTTAGAAACCTGTCCAGCCTTGGTTCCCAGGCAAGTTTGGTCTTAGGAAGTGAGGATCTTGTTCAGTGGGATGATATGGATAACCAGCTCACTGCTATGTGTCCATTCCCACAGCACTGGGAGTCTAACACCACTGCACCAGGCTGCAGAGCACTGGCTGTGAGTGACTGAAGGGGAGCATTCCTTGTGAGAGCAAACCTATGATGGAGGGACTACATTAGTGGGCAAGGGAAGAGCTATGGATCTCATCTATCTGTACTTCTGTAAGGCTTTTGACACAGTCCCCCACAACATCCTTCTCTCTAAACTAGAGAGATAATGATTTGATGAGTGGACTATTCAGTGGATGAGGAATTGGTTGGGTGGTTGCATCCAGAGTGGAGGGGTCAACAGCTCAACATCCAGATGGAGATCAGTGACAAGTGGTGTCCCTCAGGAGTCTGTACTGGGACCAGTACTGTTCAATATCTTCATCAATGACATAGTCAGTGGGATTGAATGCACCCTCAGCAAGTCTGCAGACAACACCAAGATGAATGGTACAGTTGACACACCTGAGGGATGAGATGCCATCCCGAGAGGCCTGGACAGGCTCGAGAAGTGGGTCCATGGGAACCTCATGAGGTTCAACAAGGACAAATGCAGAGTCTTGCACCTGGGATGGGGCAACCCTGGCATCAATACAGGCTGGGGATGAAGGGACTGAGAGCAGCCCTGCTGAGAAGGATTTGGGGCTACTGGTGGATGAAAAGCTGGACATAAGCCGACAATGTGTGCTCGCAGCCCAGAAGGCCAACCTTATCCTGGGCTGTATCAAAAGAAGTGTGGCCAGCAGGTCAAGGGAGGTGAAGGAATCTAATGAAGTTCAACAAGGGCAAGCGTAGTGTCCTGCAGCTGGGGAGAAATAACCCCATGCACTGGCACAGGGTAGGGGTTGACCTGCTGAAAAGCAGCTCTGCAGAGAGGGACCTGGGAGTGCTGGTGGAAAACAAGTTGGCCATAAGCCAGCAATGGGCCCTTGTGGCCAAGAAGACCAATGGTCTCCTGGGATGCATTAAAAAGAGTGTGTCCAGGAGGTTGATGGAGGTTATCCTCCCCCTCTACTCTGCCCTGGCCAGGACACATCTGGAGTCCCATGTCCAGTTCTGGGCTCCCCAGCTCAGGAAAGACAAGGAACTGCTAGCAGAGGCTACAAAGATGATCAAGGGGCTGGAGCATCTGTCATCAGTAAAGTCTGAGAAACATGAGTTTGTTTAGCCTGGAGAAGAGAAGACTGAGCAGGGATCTTATCAATGCTTATAAATGTCTAGAGGGTGGGTGTCAAGAGGATAGGGCTAGACTCTTTTCACTGGTGCTCAGTGACAGGACAGGAGGTGATGGGCACAAAGTGAAATGCAGGAATTTCCATCTCAACAGGAGGAAAAACATCTTTACTTTGAAGGTGACAGAGCACTGGAAAAGACTGCCCAGAGGGGTTGTGGAGTCTCCTTCTCTGGAGATATTCAAACCCCACCTCAATGTGTTCCTGTGCAACCCACTTTAGGTGAACCTGCTTTGGTAGGGGGGTTGGACTAGATGATCTCTGAAGGGCCCTTCCAACCTTCACCATGCTCTGATTCTGCGATTCTGTGATTCTGCCCCTGTACTCCATGCTGGTGACACCCCATGCACAGTACTGTGTGCAGCTCTGGATTCCTCAGCACAGGAAAGACATGGACCTGTTGGAGGTCCAAAGGAGGGCCACAAAAATCATCAGAGGGATGGAGCACCTCTCCTATGAAGACAGGCTGAGACAGTTGGGGTTGTTCAGCCTGGAGAAGAGAAGGCTCCGGGGAGACATTATTGTGGACTTTCAATACTTAAAGGGGGCTTATAAGAATGATGGGGACAAATATTTTAGCAGGGCCTGTTGCAATAGGACAAGGCATAATGGTTTCAAACTAAAAGAGGGTAGATTTAGACTAGATATAAAGAGGATTTTTTTTACAATGAGGGTGGTGAAACAGAGGTTTCCAAGAGAGGTGGTAGATTCCCCATCCCTGGAAACATTCAATGTCAGGTTGGATGTGGCTCTGAGCAACCTGATTGAGTTGAAGATGTCTCTGCTTATTGCAGGGAGGTTAGGCTGGATGATCTTTGGAGGTCCCTCCCTACCCAAACTATCTATGATTCTATGATTTCTTTATCTACCTGTACATACATGCAGACAGATTGGTAAAATGCTGTGGTATATTAAGTCAAGTTATTTTCAGGTACTGTTTTCTTGATACTGTCTCATAGTAAATGAAAGTGCCTAGATTCTTTGAGATCATTTCCATGAACGCCAGCATGGATAAAGAAGGTTGCGGGTAGCTGGATTATACAGCTAAATCCTATTTAACACTTCTAAAAGATGGGAGAGCATCAACTCTATAAATAAGGAAAACACTGGGCAGTGAGAAGTCATTTCTCCCCTTGGCTTACTCAGTTGACACCTCCGACCATTTTAGACTATGACATTAATTTTATCATGTTTATCACTCCTCTGATTTTCCATCCTTTTCTTTTTTTTTTTAAACACTTGTTTCAGGCATTGTTTGTGCTATGCTGTAGGCTGAACTGCAGAACAGAAAAAGTACTTGGAAAGAATGGGCAAGTGTGATATTTCTAAAAAAATGTATTTAATCATCCCTAATATTTAACATTCCACAGCTGTTTGCAGTCACATGCTGTCTTAGAAGTTAGTTGCCATGAATTAGCCAGCACAAGGTAGAAATTCACTTTGCAGCCCCATTATATAAAGCTGAAGGTTACCACTTATTAAGAGACAATTAAATTAATGTCTATATGGGTGAAAGCCATCTCAGTAGCCTAATCTACCTTCTGGGATCCTCTAATAGAAACACAGAACACACAGAGAGCCTTGATGTCTCCACTACCAGAAGTCAAATAATGACCATTTAGTGGGATTCTATTATATTACAGGAAAATATTACATGGTAACTTGAACCGCTACAGTTGTTAAAAAGAAATTCCTTGAAATATTAGTCCATTTTTATTGTTTATGTGTTGACTTAACTCAGATTAGAAGGTCAGACTGTCCAGATCACTTTTCCTTTCTGTCTTAGTGAAAGATGAATAGTTTAATTTTCTCACTAATATTTTCAGTTGCAAGAACCAACGGAATGGCACCAGGCTGTTCCAGCCCTCTCCTTTACAGTGCCTCAATGTTATATTCCTTTCCTGGTCATTTCCTGTCCACCATTTACTATGTCGCTTAACTCCCTTGTCTTTTCAGTTTCTCAGGTACAGGCCTCTCTAAATGTAGGATGACCGTAACTTTTTGGCTAAATGGTGGATGCTACTGGGTCTTTCCCATCCCCCATTTGCAGCAGTGATACCAAAAAAAATGCCCGGCTTCGTTCGGGGACTGTCATTTCAGCTGTAAATACCCTTTGCAGGTCAGACAGTTCAAAGTCCACTGGGATAAAGAAAAAGAGCTTGGATTGCAAATGCATTGAAGTGAAAAATCTTTGTTTATTTGTGTCTATCTGAGGCATTTTTCTAGTGCTCCTTTCAGCTATGTGTGACACACATGTCGCAGAGAATCTGCATGTATTAATGTCACCGAAGCAGGGCTTATATGCAGCCATAAAGCACAGACATAGTTGTAGAGACTTAATTCCTGATATAAATAACATGCACTAGAGAGTTTGGCTAAAGACATGTTAATTTCTTAGCAGTAACAATCCTCTTGAAGTTTATGGCTACTGCAGAAAACATAAGACAAAAAGCCTGCCGTATGTCTTGTCATTCCCCAGATTGTATCCAAGCTTCTTCGTTTTTTCCATTCTTTCGTCTTTTGTATGCTGTATTTTTCTTCAGGGCTTGCTAGGGTCTTTGGTCAGATATCCGTTTTATGCGCACACTACTTCAATTGTGGACTAGTGTTTTGTGGGGCTATTCTTTTCTTTTAGTCATTTAGAGACCACACAGGGAGAATATTTGGTTTTTTTTTTCCTGTAGAAAGGCTTTTTGCCTGTGTAAAAATGCATTGCATATTTCAAGGAATCTCTTCTTCTGTATACTGCTTAGATGGGAGAGGATGAGTTAAAACAGAACAGCTGAAAACTGAAACAATCAAATACAAAAACCATCTTTGCTCCCCCAGAAAAACATTCACAAGAAAGAAGAAGTTTATTTCCAGGCTGAAATGACGTTCACACCTTGTTTGCTTGGAAACGTCTTGCTTTTTCAATGGCACACTTCGGTTGGTAAACAACCATTAAAATTCTGAGCAGATCTGCATAGCTTGCAGGAAAACCTCTCAAAACAGCTGCAGCCTCCTTTCAGCAGATGGGAATTAATAATAGCCTTTGTTCTACGGGCTCTTCTGTTTGCACCCACAAAATGGGGCCAAAGTCACTTTTCCCAGACCACTGCTGTCCCTAGGAGCCTGACCTCTCAGTGGTGTGAGCTGCAGCTTGAGGATGAGCAGGGGAGGGTGAGCATGGCACCAACCTCTGCCTTTCCCCTCCTCCTTGATGGCCCCTGCAGATAACTGCACTGAGTCCCACTGGTACTGTGAGGTATGGACCTGTTCTCAGCCCTTACCTCCCTGTTGTCTCTCCTTTCAGAGCGGGCAGACCCACTGGGGGTGTTTTAGGTGCCTTCAATGTCTCCAGGAGATGTGTATTTGGGACTGAGGGTATAATTTGGCGCAGGGCCAAAGTGCCACTGTGGGCTTGGGGTCTTCCATCAAAGGATGATGACCCATCACCAGCACAGATGATAGCTCACCTCTGCAGGCTCAGAGAATCTGCCAAGTGGTGCTGCCCTGTGTGCAGTGGTGAGGCCTTCCTGAGCCCCAGGCACGGAGGCAACCCCCAGCCTGCGGGATCCAAACAGCCTCTGTGAGTGCCTACACTGATGAGGGGTGTGGTACTGCACAGGGGGTGACTCTAGCTGGACCCCTCTTTATTCACCCAGAATTTATTGCTTTGACTGCAACTGGTCCAAATTTCAGCTAAAAGCCCTGGCTGGTCCCTTTATCCTATGCTTGATATTTTTGTACTGGAGCTTTTGCCTCTAATAGTGAGAGAATTGCCAGGAATGTCTTTTGCTTCCCAAAGCTGCTCTTTATAAGGCCTTGGGGCAGCTGGCAGGCTATCTACACTGAGCTTGGCCACTGTGTTGTCTGGAGCTGCCCCCATCCTTGCTGCCTGCATCCCATCGCGAATCCCTGTGCCCTGGGCTTTTGTCCTTGCATTCCCTATGCATCAGGACCCGACTGCCAGCGAAGTCACCAGTCCCTTTGCGATGCCCCAAGATAGCATTGCCCCCCGGGACCGCACAGCAATGAAGAAAAGAGGGAAGCATGTGAGACGCGGAGACAAAATGTTCTTGGCTGAGGGCACTCGCCTGTGGCCGCAGCTCCTCGAGGAGATGAGACCCAGCCAAAATCCCCAGGAGATGAGAGCATGCTGCAAAATCTTCCAGTTCACAGGCTCTTTCCCACCCTCCCCGAACGGGCGGATAAATAAGCACCGCTCGGGGAGGGCAGGGGCGAGAGGTGAACTTGAGGGTCTCCTGGGGGCGGACCTCCCTGCCTTCCCCCCTTGCGGGGCGAGGGGCAGAGCGGCGACCAGCAGGCGCACCCGCACCACCAGCATCACCAGCATCACCAG
>NW_009648536.1:2986454-2993123 GCF_000708025.1 Charadrius vociferus
CGTCGCTCCGCCGTTATACCCCCTCGGGGGAGGGAGGGGGCGGGGGGGAAGTGTCAGCCGGCAGCCTCTGCCTCTGTCGTGTCTGTCAGCAGGATGAGTGAAGTTGCCTTTTATGACTTCTTAGGTGCGTTAAACGCTGTTAATTTGCCGCTAGCCCTGTGCTTGGTGTCTGCTTAGGAACCTGAAAGAAGCCCTTAAATGTTGTGATGCGGCCAATGTTGTGCTTCCTCCTTTACCCTGTTTTAAAATGCAGAACGAAGAAAATTTATCGCTGACGTAGAGAAACAACAGAACACATAGGCGAACAGTGAGTTTTCCCTAGTGTAAGCTGCTGGGGTCTGCTGTATTTCTTTCATATTGCCATTTGATTAAAGAAGGTGAATAAATTTCCCAATCATTTTTAACTCCAGTAATTTCCTTGCATTGTTTGGAATTGTTTGGACTTTCTTATTTTTATATACATGTCAATGACGTGTGCCTCAAAATCTCTTTACTACAACTGTTGCCAGATGCCCAACTGCATAATGATGTGAAGTTCTAACTCAGATGGCAGTATGGAAGTGTTGCAGACAAACAAGAAGAGATTTTCTGCATAGTAAAATCTCAAACACACTGAATTTTCTTTTCCTGTTCTCTTTACCTACCTCTGCTCTGATAATATATTATCTCTATTATGCTTAGAAGGGAATACATCCATTTACCATTACTAATGTTTGATGTTTTTCAATCAGCTAAGGCAATAGTCTACAATGCTACACTTGCAATGTTTTGGGAACGCAAACTTAGCTTTCAGATAAAACTGGTTTTGTGTGTTGTCTCATGGGCACCAAGGCTGCTCCCCAGACAAGTCCCAGTTGTCCTCCAGATGCCAAAGTCTGCAAGGGATCGGCAGGGGGGCAGTAAGCAATTCAGGCTGATCACCATCGGCGACCATCTACTGCTGTTGCTCTTTTCTGATGACTCATAATCGCCTTGTTTGGCTCCATTTTATAGAGGGAACAAATATTGCTTCAGTGGTAGGAAAAAGGGAGCAGAAGTGAACTGAAAATGTCTGTGCCTTCTAAAGGAAGAGAAAGTCAAGACGTTAACTTTCAAGGATGACTGCTCTTCAGGTACACTGGGTGGGATCCAATCAAGAACTGCATCTGAAGTGCACTTGAGATAAATTAAGGACAAATTCATATCAGGCCTCCACTTTTTTCAACATTTAGTTTTTTCAAGCATTTAGTTAAAGTTAGAGTTTAGACACATCTCTTAGCTACCTGAGCCATAAGTTAGAAGGCGGAAATCAAAGAAATAAACCCCAAATCCTTGCAAATTCCATCACAAGATGCACTGTAAGTATATATATGGCTTCCTTGTAATCCGTTTGCGAAATTGAGACCCCTGGAGTGCTGCATCCAGCTCTGTGGCCCCCCAACACAAGAAGGACATGGACCTGTTGGAGTGAGTCCAGAGAAGAGCCATTAAGATGATCAGAGGGCTGGAGCACCTCTCCTATGAAGACAGGTTGAGAGAGTTAGGGTTGTTCAGCCTGGAGAAGACAAGGCTCTGGGGAAACCTTATAGTGGCCTTCCACTACTTAAAGTGGGCCTACTGAATGGGGAGGGACTCTTTGTCAGGGAGTGTAGTGAGAGGACAAGGAGTAATTCTTTTAAACTGAAAGAGGGGAGATTTAGATTAGATATTAAGAAGAAATTCTTTACTGCAAGGGTGGTGAGACACTGGAACAGCTTGCCCAGGGAAGTTGTGGATGCCCCATCCCTGGAAGTGTTGGAAGCCAGTTCGGATGGGTCTTTGAGCAACCTGGTCTAGTGGTAGGTGTCTCTGCCCATGGCAGGGGCAGTGGAACTAGATTATCTTTAAGGTCCCTTACAACTCTAACCATTCTATGATATATGGAAATGGAAATGCAAAAAGAAGTTTATCTTCTCCCAAACAGGAAGAGGATTAATTTACTGGGGTACCTATTTCTATTAATTACATTGAGACTGGTTACAAGTAAAGGTATTCATACAATGCTTGCAGTACAGGACACGTGCTATATATAGTTTGTCAGAGACTTCTAACTGTGAAATCAGTTGCAAAACATCTGCTTTGCTTTACTGGAAAAGCCTGTTCACATTTCAGGGAAAAGTCCCAGAAGAAATGGTACCAAAGAGGTGAAAGAAGGGAAAAGTATATTCTTTGTATTTTCTGTTCTGGGTTAGAAATGTAGCGAATAATAAAACATATCCAAAAAGTTACACTCAAAAGAAATGTGTCATAAAATGAAACTCTTACTGTTCAGGATCAAGAATAATAAAATCAAATAATCCAAACTCCTGGATGGTAGTTGGGAAATGAAAGAACACACATAGATAAAAGTAATTAGGCAGCTGATGATTTCAGAGAAAAGAGGGCAGTCAAAGCAAAGTGAATTGCCACTATCAGATACATGAGGACAAACAGAAGGGTTTTTATCAGTATGCTGGGGAAATAACAGTACTTGGAAGAAAGTCCATCTGTTAATAAGTTGGGATGCAGGTTAAATTAACAGACACTTAGCATGGTTGAAACACTGAACTTGCTTTTGTGTTCATCTGGAGAAAAATAATAGACAAAGTGGATAGAAAAATATGATAAGTGCAAAAGGGAATAACCTACTACTACAAAAAAAAGTTGAAACTGTATCTAGGAAATCTGGGCACATATGGGTCACTGGAATGACACATATCCTTAGGTGTTAAATATACTGTTTCCTGAATAATTTTCTGCCACTTACAACTATTTGAAAAGCATGGGTAGCTGTGGAAGTCCTGAAAGATGGAAGGAAAGGAAGTATCACGATGCTTTTCTAAAACAGAAGGCAGACTAATTCTAGCAACAGCCATGTTAGGTCTATGGATCCCATCTCTCCCCAGGGGATGGAGCCCACAGGGACAGCCCTTCCTCCTTTAACCTCTGTCCCTCTCAGCTTAAAGAAGCACTTCAACCTCTCAAGGCCAAGTTTACCTTCAGTGGTATGTAAGCTTAGGTGTAAGTGCTTACTTGGATCTGCGCCCCTGGGAAGAAAATAATTCCTGAATATTTCAACTCAGACTCTTGGCAATGGAAAAGGAACATGCAGATACACAGGAGATGCTGGAGAAAGAGATGAATGGGATATAAATACTATTTTGCTTGGTATTAAACATCCGGGATTAGCACAGCAAAATGCAGATGATCTGAAACCTCATAGAGTGAAAATATATTGGTGCAGCACAACACAGTTTCAAGAGTAAAGCAAAAAATCTGCAGTGGTATTAAAAAAAAAGTACAAAAATAAAAATAACCCTATTCCTCAGGCAGGATGCCATTGATTTTGTCTTTTGTATGCTGAATAAACTGGGGAGATACAAAAGAAATCATGAGATTCATTTGCTATTTTTAATATACAGCAATGAATTTTAGTCCTTTAAGTGCCCCAGCGGGTGTAGATGTGGATGTGGAATAAAGAGATGCATGGAAATTCAAAATGATGAACAGCTCAACAAAAACGTGCAATCTACTGGCATTATGAAGAATATCAGGATATTATTAATTGTGGTAATTTTTTCCTGTTTCAAGAGAGAGCTTTTCTCTGTTGGGAATGTAAATATACTCACTGCAGCTTTATTAAAGGGTTTCATAAACTAAGTTTCATTAAAGGGAAGATCTGCAGCATTTCATCATGCCTCTAATGTCTCATTTGGACAGATCAGCTCCTTGATGTAAGCCTCTGACACTTGTGTAGCCCTGATTCAGGGAAGCATTTATATTCAGAAACAGCCCTTAGAAGCAAGCACAGACACAAGCGATTTTCTAAATGTGAAAGGCCTCAAAGACATATTTAAATTCTTGCTTGGCTCAGGGGTTGCTTGCGGTCTCTTACGATGCTGTGAAAGAAACAACTGTGACGATTACTGAGGTGTGAGCTGTGAACTGCAGCAGTTTCAGCTGGAGATGTCCACCTCTCTGAGCTTCTGACTGTCCTTGCATAGCCTGATCCTAGAGTAACTGGGACACTGCTTTTACTGGGTTTATTTCTTTTTCTTCCTTGACTACCTTGCAGTGCATTAAAAAAAAAGAAGAAAAAAAAAAAGGGTACACATATAAACTTTTTAGCTCAGCTGTTGAATAGAAAGGAGTATCTGCAGGTCAATGCTGGGAGAAATTATATCTTGTGGGAACAACGCTGTTTCTTAGGAGGAGGCTTTCATTCAGTAATGCTCTGCTACCATGGACTAACACAGCTGATGTCTGCAGAGCAAGATTTCCCTGTCTGGGAATCCAAACTTCCCTTTCTGGAAACCAATAGCAAAACCCATTGAGACCGCTTATCCAGGGTGCATGCAAAGGGACCGGGTGAGTGAGATCAGGTACTTTGGCTTATGATGATGATCCTTGAAAGAGGATTTCTGCTGGGGTCTGCTATTCTGCTTCTGATCCTTTTTTTTATAATTATTTTGTTCTTTAATTTTTATCTGTCATGTTATAAAGTGGTTTGTGGGTTTTGTTGTTCGGTTTTTTTTTGGTTTTTTTTCAGGTTGCTTTTTGCGTTTCACAGAAGCATGGTATGAGAGAAGGTTTAAAAATACTCACTTTAAAATGAATTCCAAATTAAATCCATCCTCAGCAATTTGACTGGTAGAAAATAGGTACATAGTGTTACAAAAGGCATGGTTTCTCATTAGCCAATTAGGTGGGTAAGCATTTTGCACAGTCAAATTGGTTTGCAAATCTGCTCCCCATCTCAGCCTCTGCAACCGCTTTTCTGTGAGACCTTGGACAAGCCATTTTGCATCTCAGTGCTGTTTTTTAACCTGTGGTGTCCTTTGCCTGTCTTACCTATTTAGGTTGTAACCTTTGATGGCCAGAAATTTTCAAGGTTTTTTAGGTGTTACACCTGCCCATTTCATTCAGAAGCGCTGAAGGGAACCCTCACAGACTGTGTTTAAAATTACCTGTCACAGGCATTGAACTTTCAAGACAGGTTTTGTTCCAAAGAAAGCCAGTCGATTCTTCTGCTTACCTAGCATGGGGCAAACGAAACATTTAACACCGAGAATCTACTAATCTACATCAGCTGTCCTATTTTTCACAATTTCACTTCTGCATGCAGTGGCCCTTTCTCATAAAATCACAACGGTGGCAAAACAGAAGCTCAACCTACCCTGCGGTGTCCTGATCTGTTGGACCACAGGTAAGATTAATGAGGATGGGTGATTGTGCAGCAAAAGGCTAGCTGTGGCTAATTGGTCCTAAACTAATGCTCACTGTCCTTACGTAGCTTGTGGCCCTTGCACTGTGTGTTAACTCAAGCAAGTGGTGATGGACACGGAGCCCTCTCCTTCAAAACACGCCATCCATCCCTGGTCATCTGGTAGATGTTGAAGGTTGCAACCCCCCGATTTCCACTGAGGTCTCCAAGTGGTCTCTGCTCTCCTGGGTCAGCACGGCTGGTCAGGAGGAGGCAGGCAGGGCACAGCGGGGCCTCTCCAGCGGCTCAGGCTGGCATCTGCCAGGGAGCACCCCAAGATGGGGAGGTCTGACCTGCTTTAGGACATGGGGCAGGAGAGGAACACGCACCCATGTGCAGGGTACGGGGCCGCCAAGCCCCGCAGGGGAGGAGTGTAGGACCCTGGCACGCAGGGACGAGGGACCACTTCTGCCTCTGCTTTCTCTCCATTCTCCCTTCTATTGCTATCTCTTTTTCTCCTTGAAGTGTTTCTCCCTCAGCCCCCACAGCGCCACAGGAAACCTCACCCACTCTACCTATTTTTGCCCACTGGTGTGTGGGCAGGTATACCTGCCCTGCGTGCCTTAGCTCAGCGCTGCATCATGGAGCAAGCACTTTTGTTCAGAGCTCTTTTTAAAGCTATTAAAATTAAAAAAAAATAAATAAAAGAAACACGCACCCTGAAGCCTGAATAGCAGCATTTCTATCATCTGTTGTCATGACACACAGCTGACGTGGGAACACGGCAGTAAGGCTGACTGCTAGATGGGTTTAATTTTGGTGCAGAAATTTGCTAGAAGAAGCTTTCAAAAATATCTCCGGGTGGGAGGAAAACAGGTGGGTGCTAGTTATGTGTATGAAGCAGGAGGAAATAGTTGTCAATCTTACCTAAGCATTACTCCACATCCATCAGCCCTTTGGTACCCTCACTACTCGATGAGGGAAATAAATGATACCAGGTCTCTCTCTGCTCCTCTCTCCTGTTAGTTCTGGAAAAGGTGCTGGTGGACCACAAAGCACAGGGAAAGCAAACATGGGATGACTGAATAAAACCATGGCTGTCTCGGTCAAAGCACACCCTGCCCATGCAATCTTGGTAAAGATGTCTGTACAGGATGGTGATCTCAGTATCATCCGTTGGAGCCAGGTGATGGCAAGATCCACCCAGGAGAGAATTCTGGGCCACTAGCATCCAAAATGACAACTGACACTGGAGATGGGTGGAGAGTAGCATATAGTCTGTAGGGACTCCTAGACTGAATATAATTTCTGCGGTTGTCCATGTAGGTGAGCGAGTGGACTCAGTAGCCCGGGTGGTCTGTTCAGCCCTGTGTTCCTGTGCCCCACTACATACCTTTGTTTCGAAAATGTCTTGTTTTTCCCTGTCTGTGTCCCTAGGTAAGTCAGACCTAGTCTGGTTTTTAGACATT
>NW_009648536.1:2993161-2995991 GCF_000708025.1 Charadrius vociferus
TAACCCATTTGAAGCTCATTTTCTTCTACTGCAACTACCCTCTATTAGTACATTTCTCATCTTTTTTAGTCATCTTGACTAATGACTTTACTCATCTATACTAGTTTACTCACTCATTTCAACACTTGCCTAGATCACAGGAACATTTTGTGACTTAATTAAGTAATCAATTAGAAGCTCAGAGGTCTTTGAATGAAAAGTATCGTTTTGTAAGAGCAAAATACTATGATTACATGACTGGAAAACATAATTCAGCGTCAGGACTTTCTTCTCCACATCTGGTGTTTGGACATCCGTGGTAGCAATGTTGGCAAAACTGGAACTGAAGACTCCAATTGCCAGCACTGAGAAGTTTAGAAGAGCACATCCACACTGTCACAAGTTGGTTGTGTGGACAGAGGTGGAAGCAGAGGGAGAAAAGGAAGAGCTTACTTGGACAGGAGGAGCGCGGGAATGGAAGGACATGTAAGTCTGTGTGAGCAGAGTAATTCAGAGTTCATGTTGTGGAGTAAATCTTTCTACCTAACGTAGTCATAAAGCCAAGGAAACTATAGCATTTTATTTTCTCCCATTTTCATTGTGTTTCAACTTGGCCTGAAAATGTGGCTTTTCCCATACCACTGCTGCCATTTTCCAAATGTGTGAAAGGGTTCTTTGAAATTCACCCTTTAGGGATCCCAAATGAGATGCCTTGTTGAGTGGAAAATTTGATAGCAATGTATCCTTTGCATCCTTACTTTGCTTCTTGGTTTTGGTCCCCTCTCTTTGTACTCCTCTGATTCTCCTGCTGCTGTCCATTTCCAGCTTCTACTCCGAATATCCCATAATGTGCTCAATAAAAATTGAATAGTTTCCACTTAAAATTCTAAAAATGGTTTGCCATTTCCAGAAAGTGACAGCACAAATATTATCATGTCTCTTATGCAAATTGCTACCCATTGCTACTTACCAAAGTATCTCATATTTATCTGAAATCAGGCCCCACACTGTTCCACTCAGATGCCCTGGGACTCCTGACCTTCCCACTGAAGGTGCCCAAACTATTGGCATTCACCTTGTTGCTGGCCAGAGTAGATATTAGTTATATCAGGGCTATGAGCTGTTGTCCACTGAGGAACTGTTCTTATCAAACACCTCCTGCTCCAGGTATGTCCACCTGGTTCAGCCCATTAGAAGATGGCATGCTCTGCCATTCTCCTGGCAAAAGTGTTTAGTGCCAACCTTGAAAGCAAGTCTGCGTTTGGTGGGTGACTTTAGGCCTACAGGGTGAAACCTGGACTGCCTACATGGCATGCTACCCTCCCTTTTGCCCATGAAGAGGAAAAAGAACCAGGATGGTTTGCCTGAATTCTTATCACACTTATTTTCTCTTTCTTCCCCATCTTAGATCAAGAGGGCTGGGCAAAAAAAAAAAAAAAAAAATTCTGAGTTTGTTATTGGGGAACTATAACCATCTTGGAAAAATATAAGCTCTGGCTGCTCATACTAAACAAAGACATTGATTTTCCTTTCCTCCTAGTTATCGCACTTCACATAATTGTTTTCAAGCCACCTTGAAAAGGCAGCCTGGAATAGCATTCTTCCTATATAAACAACTCTGTCTTTAGTAGAAAGTTTGCTTTCCTTTACGTGAATAGCAGCCATGCACTTTCAGTCAGAATAACCTAAGAAGAAAGGACTCAATTACATTTTTAAGAAGCATGTTTTCTTTGTTGACTCTCCGCTGCCTGCTCCAAACTGAAGACAAAATGACTGCCTGTCTGAAGACAGCAGATGTCTCAGAGATGTAAATGTTCAGCAGCCCTGAATCAAAGCCCCAGCATAGCTGAATACACTACTGTATAAAGACAATATTGACTGTCTTTGTGTTTGTTTGCTTTTTGTGTAGGGGGTTGAAAATGCTAGTGGTGTTTAAACACCTCTTTAGAGTCATTACAAGATATTGTGCAAATATAGTAATTTTTCCCTGGTAAACAGGCATGAAATGCATGTTTGCTTATCAGAATGAAACAGTTCCAAGGGAGGCCTTGATGTCTGTCAGGTGAATCATCTAATCTCCAGATTTAATGTATTGAATGGGGTAAATAAGTCAGTTTTTGGAGATGTCTAAATATACATTTCCCTGAGAGCTTTTCCAGTCTCTAGGGTAAATAACTCATGCTTATATAAAGATTGGGGTTTTGTTTAAAGGATGTGATTACCTGAATAAATAATTGTGGTATAACCATGTAATGCACACACGATACTTAATTCCATACATTTTTCCCTGTAAAATGCCTATTGCTGAGCTGCATCAGCCATTTAGGATTTAATAATCTGTCATGAGATATTTCCCCCTCCTACTTAAGCGAAAAAGAGAAGCAAAAATAAAACAGATACAAATTTAACAGTCAACAAAACTGCTGTACCTCTTAGGAATGTTCAAGTTATAACATAACCTGACAAAAATCAGGAAATTAAAATGCAAAACCAACCCCGCGTCCTTAGCTCACCCCTTTGTGCTTGTTCTTATTATCATGCAGAAGAACACGGCCATTTCTGCTGCGAATCTTTGCGACGCTAAGCTTCCCTACTGCATTTTCAAGATGACTTATTCTGGCTGTTAGCTGCCTCCAGAACTGTTACGGTAGGTCATCTAGTCCATCTCTGCCAAAGTGCAATTAATCCCTACTGCACATTTACAGGGACTTATCCCGCCTAATGTAAATGTCCTATGCGAGCTGCCTTTCTCTTTATCTTTGCTTTACCAATGAATTATTTTTCAGGCTAGGAATATGTTAGAAAAAACAGATTTAATCAGTATCTTTCCCCTGACATCATTAATTTTGTA
>NW_009648536.1:2996050-3002959 GCF_000708025.1 Charadrius vociferus
CCAAAGCCACCAGCTGGAAGTATTGTCCTCTTTTCTGACTCTTTGAAGCAAGGCAAGAACTACTGCCCAGCCTTTGGCCTCCCTTTTGGAATGGGTCCTCTACCCCCAGATCCCCCTTGGAGGGCAGTAGTGCTTCACCACCTGCTCGGGAGTACTGTGTCCTCAGTTTGTCTGCCTGGCCAGGCTCTCTTGCTTCCCAGCACCAAGTGGTTAGTGGTTAGTGTTAAAACCCAGCCAAGATTTATTCAGAAAGTGGTGTGAGGTCAGACAGCATCCATCTCTTCCTGCCTTTCTTTGCAGCTCCTATCTTGGGGATCCTGCCTGAATTTGAAGGCTGCCCAGAGAGGTTGTGGAGTCTCCCACTCTGGAGACATTCAAAACCCGCCTGGATGCCATCCTGTGCAACCTGTTGTAGGTGACCCTGCTCTGGCGGGGGGGTTGGACTAGATGATCTCCAGAGGTCCCTTCCAACCCTGACCATTATGTGATTCTGTGAAAATTCTCTTGGTGACTTGAGCTGAAAGTACATGCCTTGGGTACTTGTCCGTCCTATTTTCTCTGAAAACCACCCAGGCTATTTGGCCTTTGCAGTCTCTCTCCAGGGCAGGGCACCTAAAAGACCCAAACCTGCTTTCTCCATGGTCCCTACTCAGCCCCAGTAACATTGTCCCTGCCTGACCCAGGCTTTTCACATGAAAAACACAAGACCTGTCTCGGCTGTGACTAACACTGATAACACCTTCAGGACCAGGTGGTGCCATGGTTTAGAGACACTGAATGAAGGGCAGATGCTCTGCAGAGTTTGCACATGGCAGAGTCACATGTCGCCTATGAGAAATGTCCTGCTTTGCCCATTTTGGTGTGTAACTGCTTGGCCAGGCCACTTCTTTCTCAATGAAGCAAGGGATTTGCCAGCTTGCTCTCTGTCTATGTTCTCAGTGATTTCCCCCCCTATGTTTAATTTTTGCTAAGGTGAGGAGGGAGAATAGAAGGAAGAAGCAGAGAAAGTATTTTCAGAACTTTTATTTTCAGGGATGTATAATATGTAATTGATGAAGAGCACTAGTGGGAATGTAGTTATGAAAAGTAAGTAACAACATGCCTTTGTACGGCCGATCACCAAGAAACAGATGCTAGTGTATTGTTGTAGAATCCAGTCTGCTGTTATAAAGCTGGGAATAAGCTGCAATATCTACTAACAGCCTCTAACAGTTCCTTCATTTTAGTTCCCTTACCTTTAACCATGATGTGAAACTGAGCCAGGAAGGAACTGCTTTTTAGCCTTGCTAAGTGTATTATTCATGGCAATTCTGCAGTTTTGCTGGCATCCAGGGGACTGAACCAGGCACAGGCTGGTTTTGGAGACTGTGGTGGAGCAGAGTTAAGCTGTAGCTCCTAAATATTGCCCAATTCTTAAAACAAGCATCTGGAGCTCAGATCCTCCATTGGTTTATATTTGTAGGGAATTTTGCTTGCATACCTTGTTTTCATTGATGATACAAGTGTTTAAATGCTAAGCATAAACACTTATCTTGTTAGTATAATGAGGAAAGTAAAGTAAAAGAACTAAGTTACCTGACCTTACTTAGACAACAGAGCATGTTTTTCTGTTTCTCATCTTGCACCTTTCAGTGCTGAACAGACAAGAGTAACTTATAAGCATTTTCTTCATTATTTACCCTTTATAAAGGACAGTAGCATCCCCATTCTGTGGGTGAGTAAACCAAAGACAGAGATGATAGTGTTCAGGTAACTGAAGCAGGGGCCGGGCTGCTTCCTCTGATATAGGAGTGGAGCAGAACAAAATTAATTTCAGTAAGTCAGTGCCAGTGAGCGCCACAGGAGGGAATATCACCTTTTCCCAATCGCTTCGGGTGACACCTGCACTGTGATCTGGGGCTAGTCTGTGCAGGGACAGGTCCTGCAGGAAAGTTATCAAATTAACTGTTAATATATAACGGTTAAATTGTATTACCTCACTGTGGTGACGTTTTTATTTTGGCTTAAAATAGGCCTTGATTCTGTTTCTTTTAATTCACTTCGGAATGTAATGTGGTTTACCTGATCCAATTTACATTCACACCTTGAATTAGCTCAGCTTACCTTTCCTCAGCATCCCCAGGCAGGCAGGAGCTAGTTTTGTTTACTAAGTCTTGAAGCTGTATTCTACCTTCTCTTCTCAGCACCACTGGGAGATTTCTTATTTCTGCACTTCACAGATTGCTGGATTCCCTGCCATCACACAATTAATTTAACCAGCTGTTGAAAGGTCTGTGATATTAGCAGCTTTTGTCTACACAGAATTACTTAAAAAGCTGGTGGTTAAAAAGAAGGTAAAAGAACAGGCTGAAATATTAATTCACAGAGTAAAAATGATGAAGTGATGGAGTAATTATAGCCTGAAAAGTCCAAAAAAGACAATGTGACCACCTGTGGGACTTGTGGCAGTTTCATTAAGGCGAGAGACTGAAGAGAGGGTGTGAATATCAGCTTCTAAAAATCGTTTTCCCTGCATGGGGGCTGCGGAGGATCCGGGTTTGCACTTGGTGGCAGTGCTCTCCCGTGCTGCCGGCAGCCCTGGCCGCCTGGGCTGCTGCTGCTGCCTGCAGAAGACACGGAGGGGGAGTGATGGCTCTGCACAACCAGGGGCTCATAATCTGCCTAATATTGTTTTCTTAATTCATTTTAAATACTGTTCCTCTGCTGTAATAGAGCTCTGCTGTTTTAGAGCTTTGATTACTGTCTGAAGGACTCCCTAAAAGGAAAGGAAGGAAAGAAGGTGGTGTAAATGGGTGAAATATGTTTGTAGTTCAGGGCAGGGGGAGCCTCTGTTATTCAGAGTCCCTTGAAAGTAATGACAGATGGTGGGAGCCAAACGGATGGCGTGTCTTAGGGCCATACTTGATATTTAATTTCTGTCTGGTATAGCACTGCCCCTCATGGACTGGCCCTTTCCATCCTTTTTCTCTCCTTCCTTCCTTCCTTCCTTCCTTCCCTCCCAAGCTGGATGTACCCCTGTAAGGGAAATGGTGTGCCTTCCCTGGCCTTAGCTGTGACATGTCTGAAAGCAAGGAAGCACACCAGCCTCCAGTAAACACCTGTTGCCAAGACTTAATATTGACTGTCCTTCAGTTCTCCAAGAGGACAGGACAACTGATGCTGGAGGTCAGGTTCATTGCAAGGTTAGCTGTCAATGACAGCACCAGAAGCCACAGGCTGCTCTCAAATGACGCTCTGGTCCCTATGGGACTCACCAAAATTGCAAGGACTGGGTGCGCTAGACCTCAGTTGCCTCTCCTGCAACAAGACATCCACAGCATCATAGCTGAGGAGAGAGAAAAGGGAAATAAAATGTCCTTCAGATGCCCTGTTCCCTGTGTAATGGGAATCTTGCATTTAGATAGTGTCCTCACTGACTCTGCTAGTAGCAGATGATAGTCCTCTAGCACCTCTCTAGGATGAACTCACTGATGGCCCTGCAGCGTGTAGTAACATAGACCTGCTGATCCCTCTGCTGTGTTGCTATCTGGAGAAAAGTAGAGTGAATGTGGTGTGGTCAAGTCTCACCACCTTATTATTTCATGGCATTAGATGCTTTTCTCAAAGCTTCAGTATGCATTCATATGACATGCAGAGACATCTCTCCTTCTTTTAAAGGGAACGTGTGGCTTTCCTGGCGGTGTGGAACAGCTTGAAAATGTGAAAAACAGATGCTTTGATGGCAGAAAATAAATTCCTGCCATTAGTCCAAGAAAATGCAAGGCACTTTAGTCTCATGATTTTTGCTGGCCTCAGATTAGGTCAAGATTAGTGGAGTTGTCTCTGCTGCAGCCTCATAGACACATTTTAAGTGTAACAAAATAAAATGTGCGAGACTGCAGCTGTTCCCTCAAGGTACATTGGTTGGTAGTGCACCATGGTGGAAAGAACTATGTAATTGGAGGAAAATAATTACGTTGGCACAAAAAAAAAAAGAAAAAAAAAGAAAAGAAATGAGTCAAAACTGACCATGTGTAAGTACAGGATGGAAATAGGAAGTATTGTAAAAATTAGAGTCGAGAGAATCTGGTGGCTTCCTGGTAAAAGCAGTGGGAGAGGGAAATCAAATGTCTTTTTAAATAGAGTTTGACTTGGTCCTTAGAAGAAGGTGAGGTTCACAAGACCAGATTCAGTGACACAGGACAGCTCTTTATCTGTTCATACTTGGAGGCTGATTACTCACTATGCCCATTCTAGGTGCAGAGGTTAAACATTCGGTGCTCAAATGGGCCCAAAGCACAGAAATCATCTTCCTTCCCATGACACACAGTGAAAGGTGAGTTTAATGTTGTTTCTGCGGCTGGCTGGGGCTGGTTGTTCAGCAGCTGATATTGTTCACAGATTTATCTATCAGCAGAGATGAATCTCGTTGCTTTTACAGTTCAGTGGACCTCCTGATCAGCCCAACCTCGGTAATGAACAAAGGCTGTGAAATAACTTGTATTCTGTATTAGAGACAAACAAGCAAGAACAACACCACTTAAGGAAGCAGCATAAATAATGAATGAGCAGAGAAATATGGTCCTTTCTGACAGAAATGATGCTGGTTTTAATTTGTGTTTATGGCACCTAAAGTAATGGGCACATGAAATATGCATGGAGGGAGAGAACCAGGAGAAAAATCCCTGCAGAACCCGACCACAATCCCCTGGACCCCGACCAAAACTTGCAGTGGGAAAAGTGTAACCAGGAAAAACAAAGCTCCTGTAGGAAGAGAAAATAATAAACACTGGAAAAATACCGGGCATACCTTTCTCTGATGCCAGCTACACTACTATAAAATCAAAACACTATTTCGGAAATGAGCTTAAAGTGTAAGATTGCCTAGCGAGACAGTCTTTAGCATTTGGCGTAACGGGAACAAATCTTCATGGAGGGAAAGATAGTGTTTCAGTGCTGCTTGCGTACAGAAAGTCCTTGTTTTAAAATATCCAAATCCCTCTTTCAGGACTCATTCAGGGTGGCTTTCTTCTAAATTTAAAGGTAGTGTACCATGAATCAGATTAAAATAAGAATGTAGCTCATCATCTTGAACCTTCCCCTGGTAAACTAAGCTAAGTTTATTAAGTTTTCTCCTGAAGAATATTTTAGAAATTTGTAAAGTAAGGACTAAAGTGATTTTAGCTTTCATAGCTGAAATTAGCTTCTTCCTGGACTTTTAAAAGTCTACAGAGGTGCTAATATGTCTGAATATGATGAGTAGGGCTATAAAATTTTACATTTTTTGATTGAGCTACTGAACAATAATGTCCCAAACCTGCAGTCAACCAGAATGATTACAGGATTTTATTTTTTTTTCCTGGAACAACAGTGCAGACATTTTTGCCTGAGCTTGACCATAAAATCTGATTGACCCAAAGTAGCACATTTCATTTTAACCCCAGGAAACAATGGGCTAGCTTTCTCAGCAGGGGCTGAAATGGGATGGGGTACATGTGTTATGTACGTGAATTTAAAATGTGGATTTTTCTAAATGGATTTTTCCACAAAGGTACCACAGGTTTCATAACAGGACTTCTATGTATCATAACAAGGCTCCTGTACTTTCTCTTCCAGAACTGCCCAAAGCCGTTTGGCTACAACACCCCACTATGTGTGTGACCTAGGTGTTAAAACTGCATCTTCCAGGACATCAACATGTCTTATCCATCAACATGTTATAGTTATGAATCATGGAAAGACTGTACTGAAAATTCTTAGTCCAAAAAGAAGTGAAAGATAATAGTCTTCAGAGAGGTAAAATGTTACCATAAAGAGGGAAAAAACCCTCCATAACAAGAAGAAATTCAGAGAAAAAACTTTCTAAAGGTAAGGATAGCAAAGGACTAGATGGGCTGGTTATGGGCTATCCATCACTGAGACGTTAAAAGAATGTCAGAGCGCAATTTCCTTCAAACATGGCTTTGGCACAGGCAGTTCTGCAGGATCATGACATTAACAGGCATGTGGGCAGAAGATGAAGGAGGAGGCTGCTTGAAGTCTCTTCCAGTCCACTGGTTCAGTGAGCTAATGAGATGACCCCATTGCTTGATGTTTCATGGAAGTGCTCAAGTTGTGGAATTGCCCTAATGGTGTTTACTTGAATTAATGCTATGTCTAAGTCAGAGGGGGACTGTGACATGCAGTGTCCAGCCTGCAGGGTGTACAAGGGTCCTCATACAATTCCTTTGTACATTTGCTTCCTCCCTGTCTGAAAGATTATGTCCATGCAAAACGGAAAAGCATCAGCGGCCAAAAGTGAGCAGAACCATGCTGGAAGCAAGAGCTGTAGGGGAGTGCAGGTGGGTGAGGGGTGCAAGCCTGGGCTCCTCTGGGACTTTTACCTGCTTCAGGGCTCTGACAACTGTCCTGGAACAGCTCCTCCGTATTTTGTTATATGAGCCTGAAAATACATTTGAGAATGCATCTTTCTGGTGTTTTCTCCAAGAGGTACCTTAAGCAGTCATGAATTATTGTGTCATTTTTATTTCAGCTGAAAGTCCTCTGCAAATCCCTTCTGAATCTGCAGAAAAGTCTGACCACCCAAAACCTGCATTTCCCAGAGAATTTGCTGAAAGAGGGGGAAAAAAAATAAAAGGAAAAAAGGTCCATCTCTAATGACAAAACCATTTGTTTGCAAGAACTTCTCACAGATGACACAAGAATTTCCTGTTAATGTCTTTGGGGCAGATCCTTGTGCGATACAAATTGGAGTGTGTCTCTGTGTAACCCAGTCTTTCTCTGTTATTGGTATTTCAGAGATTCTCTTTGAAGTGCCTCCATTTGCACAAAAAAATGGACTGAGGCTACGGCCATGCCAAAATGTATCAAAAGGATACAGGTTTGTATCATCAGCTGGTGGAAGTCAGTATATCTCTATGATTTTGGATG
>NW_009648536.1:3002969-3012470 GCF_000708025.1 Charadrius vociferus
TCAGCAGGGAGATGGGAAGAGCTCAGCACTCCTAAGCAAGGACTGCCTGACAGAGATTTCTCATTCTCACTTGTTTCTTTCCACAAAACAAACCATGAAAGCCATTCTGCAACTTTCAGCAAGCACTGGATGGCAAGCACTGTAGCAGAAAAGCCTCAGCAAGCCTGAAATACACTGGGTAAGTAGGGAGGGCTGTGAAGAAGACATCCCTTTCCAGGACTCCGATGTGAAGCATAATCAGGCAAAACTGTTCTTTGTTCACATGCTAACTTTTGACTGTTGATTTCCCATTCAAAGTCCTTTTGAGCAGAAGGCAGCACAAATTAAAAAAATACTGAACTACTGGTAGAAATTTACGATCCCATTAGTTATTCTTCAGAAGGGTCTCTGAGCAAGGAGCATGAATCAGACCTTACTATCAAGTGTACCTGATAATATCTCTTGGTCTGAAAAGTTACACATCTAGGTTGTATTTGAATGTCTGGAAAACCAAACTCTCTCCCCCAGCTTCTAGGACCATATTTTTTGTTGCATTGTGCTCTGCAAGTATCCTGAGCTTAAACCAAAACAAGAGAATTGTTGCTCAGCAAATCCCAGGTTGACAGTAAAAGCGACAAAGCTAAGTAACAGAAAGAAAAAGAAAGACTATCACTGCAAAATGGGTGTTGTTTTCAAAAGAAGGCAGTTTGGTCTGTTCCAGGGCTTTTGCTTTCTTCTCAGTTGTGTAGTAGCGCGCAATTGTAGCCTCAAGATAAGTGGCAACATTTCAGCTCCACTAGAACTTCTTAAAACTTGTTAACGGCAGAGCTAGTGACAAGCTTACAGAAAACTTTCCAGACCTAATGGGACTAGGTTTGGGCTAGACCTACTTTGAAAATTGTTGCAGTGTTGCCGTGGACTCTTTTGTGTGCATTTTAAAAAAGGTAAGCTGGGACTCACGAAGCCAAGACATCTCTGCTGGTCAGGTGAGTAACTCATCCTTAAGGAGCCCTCCTATCAGACACCTAGCTTTTCAAACTGAACAACATCCTCAATAGTGATAAATTCCCACTGTCCCACCCAAACCTGTGATGGGTGATGCTAGCTGAAGATCTAGTCCATTTTGTGGTGCTGCAGTAATCCTACCAAGGAAGAGTATGATTCTGAAGGGCAAAGACTCGTGAGCTACCCAAAGTTTCTTAGAAATACCTGGAGTGGATTCCCCTTTTCTTGCACAAGAGCAAAAGGCAGTGTGGTAGATTTTGCACTATGGATAAAAGTCAGCTCTGCTAGGAGGATCTAATGCCTGCAAATTCTTAAACAAGTGCTAACAGGTCCACCATTTTGCATTGTTAAAAACGAGACCACACACAATTTGCAAATATACTTATTTGCAAGAGCTGCATAACTAATTTTACACTGTGCTTCAGCCGAATACTTTTCAGATAGAGCAAGGATGTAAATCACAAATCAGACTTCTAAAGAGACACCACAGCCCCAGTTGTATCATACACAGATCTAAAATAAGCAGATCTTTCTTTGATAAGTCACTTTGATTATTTGAATGTTGACCAGGAAAGCGAGTCCTCATGGAAGAAATGACTTTTTCTTAGCAGTTGGAAGACAGAATTTCCTGGAACATGGGCAGGGCAAGAGCTAAAATCCCTGATGAGTGTTATTAAGGACATTGTTATGCAAATGTAATATGTTGTAGCTCTTTGGAGGAGGGATTTTCCTGCCAAAAGAGACTGTGCTATTTTAACAGTTATTTTAATAAAAACATGCCCAAATGCATTTGTTTAGACAGTTCTCTTTCCTCTTTTATGGAGAGGGAAGTTTTGGAATATATGGTTTTTCGGAAAAGCCGATGTGGAAATTGCACTAGAGAAGACTTGCTTTGAAGTAATGGCATTTTCATATTTTATCATACTGAAATGCTGAAATACCAATTTGAAACACAAGGTTTCACTTTCATATGTTGTTTCAACCCAAATTTTTTCTTAAACATTTCTTTTAACATCAGAAAATCAGTAACATCAGAAAATGTCAGCACTGTCCCCCAAGATACAAAATGTCTGTGTAACCCCATTCTCACTGGGAAAATGTTTCAGTGGAAAGTATTAGCCATTGTCAGAGTACATAAAAAAAATTCTTCCCACTGACTTTATTACTTGCCAGGGCAGTACATTTTTCTACATTACATATTTTTTGCATCACACAGTAGAGACACCACTGTTCCTGCTCGAGTTGCGCGCAGAGAAAATTGAAAATGGAAAAGCATCCAAAGTCTGCTGAAGTTCTGGAAATCAACAGTGGGGGCTGACCTTTAGCATGTGGGATGAACGTATCACACAACAATTTCAAATCGGTGCCAACTCCAGCACAGATTTTTTTTTCAGTGCGACTGCTGATTGGCCATGAGCTGGACGAAAGCTGCCAAATTCATTTCCCAAACAGGCCCGAGTGACACGGGCAGGGACTGGCCTTGCCTCCACAGAACTGCAAGGATGTGAGGTGTGCATGCTGCCAATTCGATCAGACCTTGTCCCTGGAAACTTGCTGGGCATTAGGCAGCTTATGACTATCAAATATTTATCATATTGTTGGAGGATAAAGGGCTAATTGATGTCTTCTGTAGCAGAGCCCAAGATGGTAGTCTGTTCGATAATGAGTGAGGGAGTTTCCTCGGCACTTCAAGGAATGGAGCTTCTCAGCCCAGTGTCATCTTATTTATCAAAACCCCCATTCATCTACACAAGGCTGACAACTGCAAGAAGATATTTGCCATGCATCCTACAGACTGGAGAGAGAGGCACACCATGCAGGTGAGCCACCCTCACTGGCCAAGTAATGCAGGCACAGCCAGGTCTGGAAACAAGCACCAGAAATGCTTCGGCTGACCTCTGTCACTGCAGGTACAACAGGAGGGGAAGGGACAGTGTTAGGACCCAAAACCTCCTGTATTGAGCTGAGGTAGAAAGCCACCACAGCCTTTGGAGAAAGGACGCCTCCAGCAGCTCTGGCTTCTGACTGGGAAAGAAATGTGTTTTCTGTAATTGTCGTGATGTGATGGTATTTTTGATCCTGGACAAGTCAGAGATCATGCAGAAAGCAATAAAAAAATCTGGCGAAAACATTAGGTTAAGGTTCAGATTGTTTATATTTTAACTCAGTTGATTCATTCTGTCTTTTTATTCATCCAGCCAGGGCTTTCCAACAAGATTTTTGCTGCACAAAGAGCTTGGGGTGTCTAAAGAAATAAAGGTGTGGGGATCTGGAAATGCTTAGTTGAAATTTTGGCTCTTTCACTGCCTTGTGCAGTTTCCAGCTAACTAATTCATGTTTCAGTGCCTCAGATGCTTCATCAGTGAGTCAGGATGACAGCAGTGTCCACAAAGAAGTAATGATCAGGGAAATAAAAGCACGTTCTTAAATATGTAGAATATTAAAAATCAAAAAGAGTAAATACAAAGGAGAAAAATATGCTCACTTTTATGGTGTAGTAGCTATGTAAAGGGCCAAGTTCTCTGCTAGCTAAGGAATACAGCTCCTAGTGACTTTGCAAGGTCAGATTTTAGGTTAGTCACAAGTTGGCAGCTGTCAGGGATAGCCAGCTGGGTATGTATTTGTATATCTTCAGATTATGGTAAATTACTTGGTTTTGATGCCTGTGTTTGAAGGCTATTTAAGGGGTGAGTTGACTGTATCACGGAACACCAAGGGACTGAGTTTGATCTGTCCGTGGGGGTATAACTCCAAATCTATGGCCAACTCTTCAAAGTGGCTTTACAAAACAAAAAAGAAATTAAAAACTCAGTTGAAGAGATGTCATTCTTGGTCAGTGGTATGTGAAGTTCAGTAAAAGATTGTGAGCACTCTCCCTCACCCCTAAAGAAAGGCCCCTCATGTCCTTCTGGATGTGAATCTTCTTTAATGTTAACTACACTTTGGGAGAAATTGTGTGATTGGACCAGACTTTTGCATGGAAATGGCCTGGTTTTGTTTTCCTGTTGACTTCCAATGCTGTTGTATGTGGCTTTGTTTCCTTGTGTAATGTTTCCCACAAGGTTAGAACTTAACTTTAAAAAAAGGGTGGATTTTGTTTGGTTTGGTTTCTTTTTCTTTTTTTTTTTTTTTTTTTTTTTTTTTTTTTTGCCATGGAGATAGATATAAATATTAAGAGCAGGCACAGATTAAATAATAAACATTCAAAACTGTGAACTTTGAATTATGCTTTGTTTTGGAATAGATTCCTCCAGCTTGTGCAGATTCGGAGATACATGATTTTCCCTTGGTACTGACAACCATGAGGGTTTCTGCAAGTCATCTGACCACACGTCATGGTATATGTTATACAAACCCTTGCCCACACTATGATGTTGGGAAAGGTGTCCTTCTCCCTGTGACACAGACTGTGTTTGTTTTAGAAAAACAAAGTCCTGTAATTCCTGGGATGATTTCTGCTGAGAATTGATGAGCTGACTGACAGCCGAGTGCACGGTCATCATCTTGAGCTCGCAGGTGTGTCCCACTTTGAGGAAAGGGGAGAAAAGCACCAAGGGTTTTGTGTGTATGTTTTGTTCATCCTAAATTTCTGTTGTGGTGAGTCTTTCTCTCTGTCAAGCAAATCTTCTCAGCCTGACACTGAGCTGCTGTTTCAAAGGCTTTTCTCAGTTTGCACAGAGGAAGTCCCAACAAGTAAAACACGCTGGTACTCGTCAGAGCCCCACCAGAGGGACCTCGTATGAGGAATCCTTTTTTTCTGTGGGTTGACCCAGCAACAGGGCCCTTGGCGTTCAAGCATGGCTTATGGCCCAGTCATTCTGGGAGAAAGCACTTGTTTGTAAGAAAAAGTCACTGAAGAACAAGGGTAAAATATTGCCTTTATAGCTTTCCTTGAACATGAATGTTTTCCTGAATTGGACTTAGAACTACCTAAATTTCTTGGTGCTTTCCAGGAACAGGAGGTATGGCACTGTATACCAGCATACAGATGTTATATAGTACAACAGATGGTATAAGTTGGTATAATGCCTGTACAAATAGCTGTATTCTTCTTCCTTCAGACAGAGGTAAAGACATAATGAATTAACAAAATATTCATATGTCACCTCATAGATTATTCCATCCCCCTTACTTTTAGTAAGAAGTGATTCCAGAGAGAAAAACAACATTGTGTACTTATGATATGTTCTATAGGACTGACTTTGACCTAATGGGAGGTGTTATTGAAAAATATACTTTTCACTCACCTCTGTAAAAAACTACACACAGCAGAACTAAGTCAGTTCCAGGTGCCACTCCACAGTCTGTGTCCAATCTAAGCCAGTCTCTGCTTTTGTTTCACACAGGAGTTGACAAGGGAGAAAAAGACGGGAATGCTGCTCATGAGCTTTGCTGGCCAAGAGCACACTCCCAGAATTCCCAGAATTAGTCCCCAAAACTTGTTTCCCTAAGAAACTTGCTTCTCTTTCCAAAATGTGTGAATCAGCAGCATTAAGTCAACAAGATTTGTGACATACCCTTTGGGAGAAACCACTGCAACATGTGAGGATTCACTGGGTGATAAACAGTTCTCATTGTATGTCATCTTATCTTTAATAAGGAAATATGTTTTCATGTTAAAGCTGTAAGCATGAATGCAAGATTATCCATTGCAGTTTATGGTCTCCTCTACAAGCTTCCACTGTAAGTTTTGGGAAGTTAGCCCTATTCGTCACCTGTAAAATGTGGAAAACTTGACAGTAACATACCTGCTCCCCAGAGAAACTAGGGAAAGGTTTGCCCATTAATTCCTTGCACGATGTAAGAGAAAATTTCCATATTTGCAGTTTCTGAGCTCCATTACAGGCTCACCAGTTTGCCTGGAAACAGCACTGCTGTCATTGTAGGCAGTGCGTGCAAAGGTCTTATAGAAGAGGCTGTGTAGCTGTGTTTTTAACCCACGGTATTTTAGAGCAGTCAGCTTCTTTTGGGGCTTGGCAGCATCATTAGACTGCTGGACTCTAATAACTCAATTGCATAACCTGTGAATTGGGCAAACATCCAGTTTTGAGGTTTTCAGACTCTGTTGATGAATTTAATCACAATTGAAAAGTTTTGCCAACCAAGTATAAAAAGGTTTATGCAGTGGAGCACTCGTCTGCCCGCTCAGTATGGTTGCTCTGTGTTTCAGTATTGCAACCGAGTCAGCCATTCAAAACCCTTGAACTTTGCTGTTCCACTTAAAACGAGCCCCAGGTTGCTGCTGGCTCACAGGACCCCTCCTGGAAAGGTACATACCAGTGGAAAAGGACAGAAAAAAAGGAAAGAAAGAACAAAAGGCTTTTAACTTGAGCCGTACATGATAATGATAGAGTGCCTTCAAAGAGCACTGGGGTTTTTGAAAATCACAGGAGTGCAAAGAGGTCACCCATAGATATTTGAATTATTAACACATGTTTAACCATTAAAGAAAGATGTATTGATAGAATATCAATGTGATTAATTATTTAGTTACTCAAAGTACGGCACAGAAAACAAATTAACTATTCCCCACTCTTTAGGAAGGATGAACCTTGAATAAATGCATCATAAAAGGCTTTGTTACCACAAGGCTTGTTAATAACAGATGATCTTAGAGTATCAGGGAAAATGTGTACATGTTGGTTGTATTTATTTTGCTTACAAGATGAGCCATCATCAGTTGATCTATACTGAGATGGAATGGAGAAAACCACAAAGAACCAACTTTGTGTTTGACAGGAACTACGGCAGCTGTTTGGCTTCTGGTGACCTATCAAAATAAATAGGTTTTCAAAGGAAATACGTACAGCTACTTGAATAAGAAAATCCACCTAGTAAGACATCTCACACGTGTTGTTTTCTGTGTCTGTATTAAGCAGCCTTGCCTGCATTGCTAATGCAGATTCTACGGGAAGGAGATAACATCTCTCTCCTAGTCTTTGTTGGCTGGAAAAAAATATTGTGCTGTTGGAATCTGTAGCTCACTTTTTTTGTTGACTGCAGCAAATAAAAACTTGAAGCATTGCATATCGACTTTGCAATACACTCATGGATGAACATCATTCAAATTTTGATTCCAGTATGCGGTTATTGCATAGTTTCTTCGGTTGTTTGTCAATTATTCAAACAATCCAAGCAGATTTTTAATATGAAGTCCCTAGAAGTATGGTGTAAAACCAGTGTATTTTCTCTATCTGTGTGATATTAGAAACATTGAATTAGTAAGTATAGTTTTGGGAAAAACTCCTAAGGCCTGCCTTCATTTTGTTTATAGTTTGTGGGCACTCAGTGGAGATGGGTGCCCAATACTCGGTAGTGTGTTTCATCGATGGTGCGGTGTTAGGCTCAGCTACCTCGCACACGCAGTGTCGGGGAATTTTCCGCAGCAGGTTGGCTGTGTGCTAGTGTTTTCCATGCCTTGAGATAAGCAGGATAAAGGCTGCTGGTAAATGTATATCTGTTGCTCCTTTGGTTGAGGCAAAACAAAATAGCCTTGCTCCATTTCCTAGCATGTCCTCTTCCCCAGGCGCTGGAGAGGCACCACTCTCCTAGCTGTAGCCTTGAGGGGACTCTGGTGACGAGTAGGAAGCAAACAACTGTCCACAGCCACCAAGGGGGCAGAGGGTGAAGAGAATCCAAAGTCCATTTGAGATAACGAGAGTGTGTGTGTAGCACAAGCAGGAATCAGGAAAATTTGGGTACATCTGAGTGTAATGTCTGGTGTGAGCTGCACTGGGACACAAGTACTGAGCTACACACACCTCGTTCATGATGACTCCAAGATGGAAAAAGTAATCTCAACTATTTGGAAGCCTTATTTTTATATCACTGTACTTTTCAGATGCCAGTAAATCTACTTTCCTTTTAGTGTAAACACGTGAGATAATATTGTACATAGCCAACTGGACAATCGTCTGGAAAGTTAGTACACATGTAGAGGAAAGAAAAAGAGGAAAATGCAGGAATAAAAATAATAAAATGTCAGGCATTTGTAACTAAGAATTGTACAAGCAATTCTCATTGTGCTGGAAATTGAATGGAAAACTAAACAGCAATACATCATATGACTTCTAGTCTCTATAGTGTCTGAAGACCCATATCTGAGACATTTTTGTTGTTTTGTTTGGTTGGTTTGTTTTTGTTTGTTAGCTGAAGATTTCCAGATTGTCAGTCATGTGCATAGCATTCAGCTGACGCATTAGTATAAAAGCACAGCAATCTTTCCATAAGTCATGCAACAGTTCATTGCTCCATTTTGGCAACTGCCATTGTCCAGCAAATGTGAGGTAGCAAATGCTGAGCTCCTCAGGGAAATCAGGCTCCAGAGTGGCTTGGAAGCAGGTCTCCCATGTATCTCACTCAGTAGAAGAGGCTCATGAAAGATGTTGGGGTACAATTCAAGCTGTTACCATGTCACAAGCTGAAAACCTGTCTTTAACCTGGTGGAGAGCAGACAACCCTCTGTTCAGGTCCTTTCAGTCTTATAGACCTTGTCCTCCTGGCTTGTCTTGGGTTGTAGTACCAAACTTGAAACACAGGGAGGCTGTGAAAGTGGGCTTGTGGTGTTTCTGAGGGAGAGGTCTCTGTGCCTTGCCCCATAATTTTAGGGAGCTCACTGAATAATTTAGTTCTAATAGACTGTAGGGACTTCTCATGGGAAAGTCTTCTGCCAGTTAATAATACTTAGTACGTATATTGCTCTTTGCATCTGCAAAGCACTTTGCAAACATTAACTAATTAAGCCTCACAACACTCTGGGGAAGTAAGTATAAGTAAGTTATTATTGTTAAGTAAGGAAGGCTCTTGGCTCTTCTCTTAGTTGAAGTCTTGGGGGAGTCCCTAATCCTCCACACTGCAGCCCTTTCTGGCCTTCAGTCCCTCCTGTGAACTACATTTACAGAGTGAATTCAGAAATGAAGCCACGCTCCTGCTTCTTGCACTTCCACAAGGAATTTTTAAATACTCTGCAACTGCTTACTCACCTCTCACACCTACTCCTGGTGCCAGCACAGACAACTTTAGGGATTGCACAAGTCCTCTATGACTCTTCTCACGGGTCTTTTTCCTTCCAGAGGATCCAGCATCTAGAAGGGCTGCAGCGATCACAAGTGTAATGAGGATTTTCTTGGAGGAGTCAGAAAGCTCTGGGAAAAAAACCCAACAAACACTTTTAAGAACAGAGTAAGGGGAAAAATCACATGAATCCGCAACTTAGGAAGTTAAGGCTTCTGCTTTAAAACCTCATCTCAGCTAGCAGTAAAGCTTTCATTAACATCAGCTGTGCAGGAACAGGTATGTAACAAAATTATCAGGAATCCCTGTATTTTCATCAATGTGCAGCTTTTCAGCATGTAATTTGCAGGAAAGAGGAAACTATGTGCCCAAATCCTGCACATCCAAGAAGTCGATGGCATTTTATTGGGAACACAATCTCCAAATGCAATGCCGGTGAAAGTAATCTGGAGCATCACTCTCTTTTCCACCTTCCAGAAGACTTTCCTGAAAACCTTGGACGAG
>NW_009648536.1:3012541-3043883 GCF_000708025.1 Charadrius vociferus
CCCCAGCAGTGACCAGCTAAGGCTTTGGGAAGTGCATGCCAGGAGTGGTAGAACATGCCCCACACATCATGTCATGCACTTCTGGCAGGGGAGCACTCTCCATGGCTCTGATGGCAGCTCCACTGGAAAATCACATCCCCAGAAATCAAATCTCTGCTCAGCAGAGCTACTCATGAGGATTTGGGGTTTAATATTTATAGTCATAATAGCTCTGTTAATATACCACATTAAACAGACACTTTGAAGCTCTGACAAGGGGAGTGAGAGAAAGCAGAATGGCAGCTGCTCTGTCAGTCACTTCCTATTCTATGGGAACCAGCTGGTTGTTATTATCACTTATTATTTACCATTTAAGCTAGACATGTTACCAAAAAAAAAAAAAAAAAAAAAAAAAAAAAAACCAAACGCGCCAAAAATACATGGCCAGAAAAAAAGCAAAAATGGCCTTTGGGGACTTTGGAAACTTTCTGTGGTCTAATACATATTTAAAGTTGATGGTTTTTCAATAAATCTCTTCACTTCCTCCTCCTGCCACCTCAGCTGCCATATTAAAGTGATCAAGTTGACCACAGATTTACTAAACGCGAAATATGCAGTTCACTTAGTCTTTAAACCACATAAATACCTAAGAGGGATTTCTCCAGTTTCCAACATTCATCTTGAAACTACTGCTTAATGTTAAATCATTAGACCTCAGGCTTTTTTTGAACAACCCATAAGCAAGCACTTAAAATCTCAGTCATCTTCCACTCTAAGGGAAATGAGTATGTATGCCTTGTGCAGTAAAACACCAAGGGCAAGTTTCTCATGATGCTGAAGAATCTTGAATGGGTTACATATTTGGGTAAAGCTGCAACATGCTTGAAAACTATCTGACCTTTTGGAGAACCCTGTTTTCTGAGAGCTGCCTATACCTATGACTACTTAGCTATGTGTTTTCAAACGCCTGCATGCACTTCACTGAGGAATATCTTGGTTCCTGTGCTTTAATTGTGCATGTAAAGTTGTCTTCTATGTTGTTTGGGGGGGATGCATGCACACACATTTGTGCACATGCATTTATTTACCTAGGTGTTTTCTGCAGGTGGAAAAAAGAATCAAAGAAAATCACTCTTTGACAAAGACTCTTACATCTAAATTTCTCTAGTTGCTCAAAACCAATTAAAAAAATACATTTGACTACCACTCACACTAAGCAACCAGGAAGCAGAGCACCAGCATAGCCATCAGCAGGGACCATCCTGCACCTTCCCCCAGGTCTTCCATGCATGGAACAAACTCCCTGCACAGAGTCAACCACTCCACTCCACACTACCCTCTATCAGGTCCCTCCTCAAAACTCCGCTCCATCATGACCGTCTATAGAGCACATGACAAGGGCTAAGCAAAGAGCTGGTGTGGGATAACCACAGCTTATTGTGTTTATCTGTGTTGGCTTGCCAGGATCTTCTGCTCCTCCCATCTGCTTGTTACACTCATCTGCTATCTAGTGTCTTATGACTTAAATCAGGTGTTGGATAGATGTGTGTGGAGGGGTGGAAATAAATTCTCTGTATGGTAGCACAACCTCTAGAACAGCTGGACAGCATCCACGGACAGTACTGCAGGACAGCCAAATGATAATAATCAGTATGGCAGAGGGTTGGAGGAGCAAACTAAGAAAAGAAGTGGTAGGCTTTTTTGCTTTACCTGAGGTGTACAAAATATTTGGAGCATGTACCTCATTGACAGGGAGGGACAGTTAGCCACCAAGCCAGGAATCCTACACACATTAACACAAACAGTTCAGATGAATGAAGCTTTTGAGGCTCTTGCAAAGTACATCAAGGTGCTCTTGTTTGGACAGTTCTGGGAGCAACATAGGAGAAAGCCCTTTCCCATGCAGATTGAGGCATCAGATGGTCCCAAGTATTTCTGTGCGCCCCAAGGAGCTGAGGGTACCTTGCACTGCCTTTGCAAGCACATGAGACACAGCAGGCTTTGTCAAAGATATACACACCAGTCAATAGATATTTGCCACCCATCTGTCTTAGTGGTGTTTGGAAATTCAATACCTGCTTGCAAGCCAGTTTTGTAAAGGGTGCTGTCAGCCTACTTGGAAAGTGAAGTTTAAAAATACCTACTCCCCGCCCCCCCCCAATTAACAGTCCTTTGGGTTGAAGTTTATGCTGCTTTTTCATTAAGGCTGTCCCAAACAGCATAAGGGCAGCAGTCTGCCTTCATTCTCCTGGACTTCAGGGAGATCTACAGAATTCTTTTTGCATTAGCAAAATTTATTTTTCTCCTTCCAAAACATTTGTACAGGAGCCTGTTTCACGAGGGAATCTTCTATCAACATTTCCAATTTCATTTTCCTAGGTATAATGAAGTACAGGGTTTTATGTGCTCCCACTCCTCTTCATATACACACCGTTCTTGAACACCTGATGTTTTTGCTTTGTTTGATTACCTGCAAAGTCATTGTCCTTCATTCCTTGTTCTGATAAACTAAAAGCAATTTTCTCCTCCCTGCTCCCCCAGTTCAGAAGAGCTTTAAGCAATCAAAGCTTCTGGCCTGTAAGTCAAATTATATTCTTACCTGGGAGTGTATGATATCTGAAGGCATTGCATGTGCATTTCTGAGGGTAGAATTTGGCCCAGCAGCATCCTTCGCCGTGTGCCAGCATGAGGGAAAATGAATTTGTATTGTAAAAGAAATTTATCTCAATTAACACAGAGTGGGAGCACATCACGCATACACCACTGATTTTTCTGATTCAATGTTTTCACTAGGAGGATGATAGTAATCTGCACAATTTATTTTTCTCTGAAAATCACTCTTCAGGCAAGGTTTAAATATTTATGAGAGATCCATGGGAATATTTGGTTTGCAAAGCCTTTGTTTCCCTTTGGAAGTGTGCTTCTGCCAGGACCTGTAACTTGCAGTCAGGCATCATGTACGCAAGAAGGGAAGGTGCAGTTCAAGCATGTGATTTACATTTGCAGGATTCTCAAAACTGACTGGTTTACTCACACTCAGAAGTCATCGCCTTTTAATAGCTTCCTCACATAAAGCAGAAGTTTTAGACTTATTCTTTAGGAGAAATCATTGTGTTTCCGTGATAAACCTGGTGGTGACAGAGAGGAAATACCGGGTCAAGGTGAACCCTGTGAGGTAGCCATCTAACCATGAATGGGAGATTTGAAGGTCCCAGAAAGCACCCATGCTGATATATGGGGCTCAACTCCTCTTCAATCCCAGGTTCACAGGGGATATTAAGTTGTTACAATAGTTGACTGCAAAACCCTGGCTGAAGTCACAGTATATGATGCTTTTCCCAGCAAGGAGTCCTTTGTTTGATTTCTGTGTTTTTATAGAACTGGAGGCTGCCATTTGGATATGATAATAATGGTGCTGTTCCAAAGCACAGCTACTGCACTTATTTGGCAGACTTTAGTTATTCAAAGATTACTTTTCTTTAAGGACACAAGACAATGTATTTTAACATGGGTGTTTTATATCCAGCACTAAAAAAGTAAAAGCCCCGCAGTTTGGCTGCACCAGGTGAATTCTTCTGCAAATTCTCCAATGGCTTCGTTTGGGTTTGGTTTGGAGAGTTATGTCCTAGGAACCTCTCCTTGAGCTCAGCAGCCCTGAGCCCAGTCTTTCAGGCACCTGCAATTCTTTTCCTCCCTACAGACTTTGTGTTAAATATCAAGACAACAATGGTGGGGAGAACACTGTTTCGATGAACGTGAATTATTGTATTCAACTGTTACAGTAAACTGTTATTTTAAATAGAGTAGCTCAAAGCATGGTGCGACAGAAAGAACAGAGAGATTTAAGTGCCCAGTAATAAAAACAGCTCCACTAATATAATCCTGAGATGAAGCGAGCACCACACTGTTGACAAAGCTAATTTCTGCTCAGTGTTATATCAGCCTAGCTCCCTGACATATTTAAAACCTGTGTTGTTCATAAGGTTATTATTAGAGATTTCACTCTTTCTGAAGCCAAAGGAGGAAAATAGTGACTGAGGTAAATGTTGCAGGGCCCCTAGACTGTGTTTCTGTTTGTGATTTACGATTCAGATACAGACATCCAGTCCTGGTAGAAATAGCCTGCTGGTGAGTTTGACAATGTGTTTCAGAAGGTGGTTTTTAAGCAGAGGCTGGAAACAAAAAGGGTGTAGTTAAGCTCCTGAGGACTGAAAAACAAGTCAGTCTGTCTCTGGTGTGTGGCACTCTCCTGTTCCCCCAAGGAGAAAGCTCTTAGTGCATTTCAGCTCCTGCGATGACAGTGATGCTATGTTTCAGGTTTCTCACTGCACTGCAAATAACATTATATTAAAGAAGTGCCTTTTTGCAGGAATACACAAGTGAAGAAAATGCATTTGATTAGAGACAACTCCTACTGTTCATTGCAAAATGGTACATGATTACAGGCAGTACAACTATAGTCATTGCTGCTCTCACATATTGTTGGTTATATATTAGTTCATTTGATTTTGCTTCTGTGTAATGGAGATAGAAGCCTGTTTTGGCCCTGTTATTTCATAGAACCATAGCACCATAGAATGGTTAGAGTTGGAAGGGACCGTAAAGATCATCTAGTTCCAACCTCCCTGCCATGGGAAGGGACAGCTTCCACTAGTCCAGGTTTTGCTCCAAACTCCATCCAACCTGGCCTTGAACACCTTCAAGGATGGGGCATCCAGAACTTCCCTGGGAAACCTGTTCCAGTGGTTTGCCACCCTCACAGTAAAGAATGTCTGCCTAGTATCTATTCTAAATCTACCCTCTTTCAGTTTAATACTGTTACCCCTCATTCTATCACTGCACTCCCAGATAAAGAGTCCCTGCCCATCTTTCCTGTAGGCCCCTTTAGGTACTGGAAGGCCGCGATAAGATCTCTCCGGAGCCTTTTCTTCTCCAGGCTGAACAACCCCAACTGTCTCAGCCTGTTTTCGAAGGAGACGTGCTCCATCCCTCTGATCATTTTTGTGGCCCTCCTCTGGACTCTCTCCAACAGGTCCATGCCTTTTCCTGTGCTGACTGAGGGCTCCAGAGCTGGAAACAATACTCCAGGTGGGGTGTCACAAGAGCAGAGTAGAGGGGCAGAATCACCTCCCTCAACCTGCTGCCTGCTGTATACACACTAGTTATACACTAGTTGTATGCCACTGAGCATAAGAAATATATTAAATCTAAGGCAGTTACCAGACGTGAAAAAGTTTTCCCCAGATCTTCAGTCAGGCCTTCCAGTGGCGTGAGTCAAGTAAACAGAGCCAGAGGTGGTAGCAGAAAACACTCTCTGAGAGCATTCACAGAAATCCTGTAAGCCTATGGAGAGTTATGCCCTTCATTTTTAGCATATTGATTATCTATAAATACACTGAAGTGGGGAAAGACTGTTTATCTGTGTTGAAAGGGAAAACTAGAAAAATGAAAATCAGCTTGGACAGGGACAAAAATATTTGACTGTATTATTTAACTCTCTATTAAATTCACTGCAGTTTGGATCACTTATGATGACACTAGATAACATCCTGAACAAACGATCAACTCTGATACATGCCTTAGACACCAACCGTATGTTGCCCAAAGGACGGAGGAGATGATCTGAAACACTTTTCCATCTCTGAATTCCAGCTCTGCAGTGTAGCTTGCAATGAACCTGAAATAACAGAATTACAAAGGGCAAAACATTGCTATGGCAACAAAATATTTCTATTTTAGGTGAGCTTGGTGTAAGAAAAGAAGCAACAGTGTGATTTAAGAGAAACAGACTTTGCAAAATAAGAAATGCAATCATTACTCTAAAACTAAATCATAATTTAGCCCTGATTGTGATGGCATATCTACCTGTAACTCTCTTTTCTCTGCTCTTTTCTGAGTTTACAGAGACATACAACAACATTTTATGGCTTTAGAAGCTGAGACAGGAATTAAACAAGCTGATCTCAGGAGATATAGCAGTTCCTTAACAAAGCTAGATACAGAGTGTGCATGATTCAGGATAGAAGGTCAAGATTCCTCCTAGCTAGCGTTAGGCACAAATCTGAGGAGCCTGAATTAGGAGTTCTTCTTGTCAGAAGATATCTTCACTTTCAGTGAAGTACTGTACCCCCACAGCATAACTGTGTCTTTGGCTGAATTGCCAAGAGCATATTGTAAGGCCCGTTTCTCGTCTGATTTTTGGGGAGCACAGCAAATCTGTTTTCCTAGTCAGCTATCTCAATTACAGGCCTAGAAGATGAATTAGGACCAAGGGTCTTAGTTCAGTCCAGTGGTTGATAAGAACTATAAAACTGTATTCCAATGCAAATTAATGCCACTCATTCACCACTCCAAGCTGCGACGAGGCTTTCTCTGACTTCTGGTTACTGCAAACAACAATGTCCACTTTTGCTACAGCCTTGCTGCAAGATAATGCTTTGGCCAAAGGACAAAATTCAGCATCTTCCTCTGATAACCAAGAAGTTTCTAGTTGTCAGTATAACAAAAGGTGGTAAAAGAAGGTCCTTTGCTCTCCCCAAGCCTTTTTACAGCCAGATGGCATGGCTGTTGTGGTTGTCTTTGTTGTTTTTTTGGTTGTGCTTTTTTTCCCCTTCCCAAAAGGACAGAGCACTTCCCAAGAAAAATATATGGATAAAAATATTTCGTATTTCTAGGTAATGCTTTGTATTCTGCTCCATCATCTCAGTGACTTTTTGGGGAGTGATTGGCCAGCTGCCAAAACTCTGGACAATGAGAGAAGACTGAGAGGGGATCTCATCAATGCTTATAAATATAAAGGGTTGGTGTCAAGAGGATGGGGCCAGACTCTTTTCAGTGGTTCCCAGTGACAGGACAAGGGGCAACGGGCACAAACTGGAACACAGGAAATTCCTTCTCAACATGAGGAAAAACATCTTTACTTTGAGGGTGACAGAGCACTGGAAGAGAATTCCCTGAGAGGTTGTGGAGTCTCCTTTTCTGGAGATATTCAAAACCCACCTAGATGCATTAGTGTGCAGCCTGGTCTAGGTGAACCTGCTTTGGCAGTGGGGTTGGACTAGATGATCTCCAGAGGTCCCTTCCAACCCCTACCATGCTGTGATTCTGTAAAATCAGCAGCCTTCAAAAATTCTTCGCAGACACAAAAGAAACATTTACACAGATAATTAGAGCAATTAGTTTTGGTTGTTGGTGTTTTTTGTTTTTTTCTGGAGAATGACTTTACAAAATTTCATTGTGACTGCTGGCTCTTGTTTATTAAACTACATCTTTGAAAGGAGCAGAGATAAAATTCAGCTAAACTATATTTCTAAATAAAGGAGATACTACCTGCTTGTCTAAAATATAATATCAAACCTGCTTGTCCAAAATGCAGTCCCAGAAATCCCTGCAGAGCTCCTCTTCAGTCTAGTTTATCTGAGCCTTGACTGTACTGAGGTACCTTGCACGGCAGGGTGAACATGAAGTATTGGCAATTAGTGCAGGTTCAGACTAGAAACCCATCTACACCCCTGCATCTGGTTTTACCCATGGGCTGCTTTTAGGCCTTCAGGGAATCCCAGGTGATGGGAAACACCAAGAACGGACCTGGATTACTTCGGCCTTTAACAACTTGGAAGTCCAGGCTGTGGAGAAAGTTAGAAAGCCACGAAGATCCCAGCTGTGTGGCTTAGTGGTCGCTATCAAATGCTACCATGCTTGTTAAAAGACACACGCTGTGAAGAGGCCCAGTGCTCAGAAACAACACCAGGCTCAGGGACTTCATGGGCAAGGTTCAGCCCTCAGAAACAAGTCATTAGGGTGCGTGGAGGAGGATGCTGATTGTCAGCGAGAGACCAGGGATGTGCTGCATGAAGCGATGTTGCTGCCTGCACTGCCTGGAGGGATGGAGTCAGCTGCCGCTAGCCCTACCGCAAGAGACAAGGGGAGAGTTTAGGGAAAGTGCACTTAGAGCATATCAGTGACCCTCATCTTGAACATGTTGGATCTTAGTAACTAAAGGACTGAAAAGACTCAACAAGCAATGGATATAATCTTTTCGGCCATACTCAGCTACTTCAAAAGCTTCTGCTCAGCCATTAAGGCAACCAGCAGTTTACTTTTCTATCCAGACTAGTCTAGGATGTGCAGCGTCCTGCACAGCCTTGTGAACTTTGGAGCAAACCAGATGATTCAAAGGCAGTTATTTTTGCCAAAAAAAGGCAAGTGATAGCTTAATTGGCCAATCAATTCAGAATAGGCTCTGCAGTGAAATAAATGGCAATTTGATTATGTGCTGCTACCACAAAACACAATTTGATTTGACTTCAGGAAAGTGATGGCTTTTTCTTTAATATTTTGTTACAGCCTTTCAATTGAGTGTAACCAGGGGAGAGCAGAATGCTGAAATATTATGATTTCCCCATGTTAAACTTGAACATGTTTAATACTTATTAAAAGATTAAATGACTTTTAAAATCAAATTGAGTGATTCAAGCTTGCAGAATAAGGCTTAATCTTTGGCTATTCCTCCTCTGCAGAATAAAAGGATCCCTGCAGTGAACTTGTTTTTTTAAAAGTATATTTATTGAGCTTCTTTGGTAAAACTATCTTCATTACCTCTCTTTTATTATGATTTGGGTTTGTTTTTTTGGTTGTTTGGTTTGGTTTTGTTTTTTTTTTTCAGAAAAGGCTTTTCATCTACAGCAGTAATTTTGTTTACTTCACAGCTGGACACTCCTAGAAGAAGTAATTATATTCACGTTGTGCCTCCTGTGACAGAGTCTCCTAAGTAAATATGTTGTTTTGAACCAATCAAGATTTTGATTCCAGAGCACCTAATTTAATAGAATCACAGATTTTTAGAGTCTGAAGGGAATAGTCATTCCCCGGTTGGACCTCCTCTACCTATCCTAAAATTTCACTCAGTAATTTCTGCATGTGAAATGGGTGACTGATGGGTAGAGGTAGAACACACTATTTAAGCAGATACCTGATCTTGATAAAAAGAAATCTTGCTGCCAGGTTATCTCCAATGTCTTCTAAGTTCTTCACAGAGTTGCTGTTTCCCAGAATTCAGGCTTTGGTCATGAAGTACAAACCTACATTTTTAATTGTTGGATCTAAGTTCTTCATTTGACTTTATCTGATGGACCTACTGCACCATTTACTATATCATTCTGTAATATCTTCCCTGTTATTCATAATTTCTCCAACCTCTGAGCTGTTATGGACTTCCAGTCTTCTAACTGGAGACCTCAAGTTTATCATGAACAGCAACTTATTCATTGAAGAGCTGCTGCACTGATGCGTTGTATTTGCATATGATAGTATTTCGAGGAATGTCTGGCCTCACAGAAAGTGTCAGGCTGCCTTTATCAATCCAACTTGCAATGTTTTGAAAAAACTGCTTCCAAGTTTATTGGAATTGCCTGTTTTCTCCTGTTTTCTACGTAATCAGGTTGAATTATAATTTTATCTCAAGGGCTTGCGGCTACAGACTGTAGGATATTGAGTCTCTTTTCATATTTCTGCCTTCATGAAAGGCAGCCAGTGAAAAAAGTGCATTTAAAAGAAATATCAGGCCGATTTCATTCAAGGGATATGCCTAATGGAGTCAATGGTGTTAGGCAGAGATGAGCAGGTTCCAGCATACTAGCTCTATTCTGGATTGACTGGCAATGTTCAGAAATAATTACATTTCTGTAGCATATACTTTATATACTTCCACTGCAGAAAGATGTGGACTTGAAAAGCATAGAGGAACCCTAGAGAAAAAGCATTTTACAGTAAACCACCTCCCATTGCAGATGGTTTCAAACTGAAATACATCACAATGTATTTGTGCCACTTCTACGGATGGTGATTTTTAATGTACTTCTCATGGAAATGTAATCTTCTGAAGACAAGCTCTGAGAGAAGCATTCTTGAGCTGAGGGAAATGGGTGACATGAATGGTGAGTAGTAATAAGAGAAACAGTTAAGGCAATCAATGAATTTATGAATTATAAAGAAAGGTGGACAGTGAGAAAGATTATTATGTTGACATCTCTAAAAGTAAATGTGAATTTTTCTCATTTAATCCCTTAGCTAAGGAGCTAAATATGGTATCTGGATTGCATGCAGGCTCTCCTTCTATCATTTTCCTTAGAAGTGAAAAAATAAAATATTTTCATTAGCTAATTATAGAGAATAGGCAAGACTATGAGTGGAAAAGCACTCTTATACTGTGTCTTCTAGTGTCTATCTCAAAATTCACATCCTGTCTTCCAAGCCAATAGAAGAAAATGTGGAAGTATCTGTTATGGCACTGCTGCATCTCCAGCACAGAGAAACAGAAAGCTCAACATCTCTGTGCTCTCTCTCTCTCTCTGGGAGCATAAGGTGATGGACAGCACATCCTTCTTTGTCAGGGATCCAGGTTCCTCTTTGTGTCCGTCTTATTATGTAAGAGCAAATTCAAAGTAATTGAATGCACCCCAGAACCACATGGATCAGGCACTCTATAAACCAGTGAAGGTCCTTGCATAGGAAGCGTAAGGCATAGGAGGCTGATAGTGGTTAATGAAGGGACAACAGACAAAGTAGGAAGAAATTTGATCAGAGTGAGTAGGTTTCATGAAGCAACTTCCATTGCAAAGTCACATTCATATTTTTAGCTCTATATCAAAACTTTTGTTCTTTGTAAAAGAACTGACAAATAACATAGGCAACATGCACAATAAGGTATACTGTGTTGTCCAGGACAAGACACATTTGTGTGAAATTTTCCCTGTGCATTTTCAATGTTTAGTCTCTTAGAGGACCCAGAGAAGACTCAAATGTCAGCAGAGGTCACTCTGGGCTTGACCACTGCAACCAATGGGAAGATCTCCTCTAAGACTACAGGTGAGGACCCATACATATTGCTATACAGTTCACAGTAGGATACCTTTTACAACTCTCACCACATTGTAAAAGGCGCTTCGGAGATATTCTAATGTTTCAGCAAAAATCCCGGGTTCCTACAAGCTTATTCACCTATACATAGATTTAAGGGTTGCAACTGACTAAACAGAAATGCAAAATATGTCTAGGTCTAGTAAAATATGGTTCGCAAAGTGTCCTTGAAAATTGCATCTGAGAATTTTTGTGGATTCAAGGAAGATATTTTGGTTGTCTGGTAATCTGATATACGTGTGGGACTGAATACAGTCTTTCTGGACATTCAGCTGCCATGGTCTGTTTGAAAAATGCCATTGGCATATTTCTCTAGTTCACATTTTTCTGTTTCCAGTATCTTCCCATTATCTCAAGTTCTCAAATTTCTTAGCTCAAATTCAGCAAAATAGCCTATTTAACCAGTGCAATACTCATCATTTCATCATCTGATCCATCATTTCTCTTGTTAGCTGACTGTCCTGGAAAAGGGATGCCTGTGACAGCCTCTCTGTACTTTGTTCTTTATCTCAACCTCTGCCTTTGTCTTCTTTAAAGCAGATGAATTACTCCCTCTTAGATGGCCCCAGAAGACCAGACTCTTAAGATACAGCCACATTAGGGACATGATTTAATGGTGATTTTGGCAGTGTTATGTTGATGGTTGAACTTGATGGAAAGGTCCCTTCCAACCTAGGCAATTCTGTGATTCTGTGATTCTATGATTCTATTTCACTCTCAGGTCTGACACGGCAAGGTAACCAGTTCCTACCCGCAAGAAACTGTGACCAAGGGGGAATACAGTAGGCCAAACAGCTGTCTTAAAATAAAGATTTCATTTTAGCAGAAGGGAAAAAAAAACAACCAAACAAACAATCTAAAAGATTTTTAAAATTGCAAAAGGTCTATCTTAGTAAAGGAGTTGGTTTGCCGAGTACTCGAATAGGTCCTAAATTCTCAAGTACTCTCTCAAGTCTGGGGTCATCTTATTGCACTGTTAGCCTCCCTTTTCTCCTTATGGGACTTCCTTTAAGCCTAACTGAAATTCCTTGCTCCTTTACATGCTTGGACCCGTAGCTAAACTTGTTGAGCTCAGCAGGGAGTTGCAACAAAAGCATCAAATGAACAGCTCTTGTATTGTGTCTGAAGTATCTGTTAGGGAGTATATATCTGGTTTCAATTCTCACTCTTCCTGGGCACATTTCCTGACAATCCTGTTATTGAATTAACTCACTGTATGAATACATATGCATGGAGCAGACAGCTCAATAACCAATGCAACATATAATATTCTTAAATTACTTCAGGCAAGTCCAAATCTATTTCATAGACAATTTCCATCTCTGACATATTTTGTATAATGTGTGAGATTTTGAAAGAGCTAAAATGAAAAGGATCATTTGCCTCCTATTACAGTACACCATATGAAATCATCTTGATCTGCTCATTAAATGAAGATGATACATATTATATGGAATTGCCTTGAATTGCTCACTCATTGAGGATATCTGTCACAAACAAGAAAACACACACGCTACACAGAGAGTTGTGGGAACTACGCCTTGGGATAAGTCTTCTCCAGAGAAGGGGGCAAATCTGGCATGATACCCACGTGTCGTAACAGGTGTCATGCATCTCTCCCTCACCAAAAATGTTATATCACAGACCTCTATGAAAATTCAACTGTGCTAGGTGTCACAGTCAAGATTTTTTTTCTCAGACTGCTTGTTAAACTATGTCTTACAAAAAAAAAAATCCACCAGAATTTGTGCCTGAGCTGACAGAAGGAGTAAATCCTGGCGTCATTCAAACCAATAGCAAAATTATCATATACCTTGATGAAGCCAGGATTTCACAGAGGAATTTTAATTTACCAGAGAACATCAGTGCTTACTACATTACTTCTGGTTATATCTGTTTTGTCTGTTTCTGCCCTAAGATGTTCACAGTGTTTTGGTATAAAGTTAGATAGTGCAAAACATGAATGGATTAGGGTTTGGAGGAGCATCTGCTGGAATAGTTCCCTAAACACTTTGGGCTCCAAATGTGAAAATTGTCCATTGAAGGATTTTTGAAAATCATAATATTAACATTCTATATTTTTTTACTGTTATCATTCAGTGACTGGACACAAAATAAATAAATAAATAAAATATCATAACAATTAAAAAATTAATGATATGGACATACTAGAAAGGAAATATTTGCAAGAAGAGATAGCTAGAGCAATGTGTTGAGCCTCACCATAGCACAGATCAAAACATCACTTCAATGGGGCAGGAGAAATTACTACTCATAAGGTGGAAAAATGTGAAGAATGAGTGAAAATAGACAGTTTGAACACAGAGAAAGTGACAGTAAGCTGGGCCAGCCAGAGTTACCTTGGCTGGGTACATCTCCCAGTGCTGTGATTCTTCATTTCTCTGTGAATTAGGAAGACCATGTGGTATAGCAAGGAGGACATGTTCTTGCCTTGGTAGCTCTCACGAAAGCTCATAGCTCCTATGGTCACCTGTTACTAAAGCTCTGGGTGAGCTATTGATTTCCCTCATACAAGTGGAATTGACTATCAGGAAAAGAATGTGAACAAAGATACATAAAAGCAAAGAGGGAAACAGCAGAAAACACAACTGCTGTGGTGCATACCTCAGTTATAGCTGCCCATTTCCTCCTGCATATCTGTGTTCATTCTTCTGTTTAAAATGCAGTTACTGTGTTATTGATTTCCTAGATATGTTTTTAAAAGCATTTAGGATTGGGCAATTAGTTACTGCTTAATGCAGAATGTCAAAACAGAGCTATCGATCCAACTAATTGATCAATTAATTCATTATTTCCCTCACATGACTTGATGTGGACCTCATCCGAAAGAAGAAAGGAAAGGAAAATAAGTTGGATTTTGTGAGGAATATTATACAATGAAAAGTTAAGAAAAGATTTATTAATCTTGAAAGGAAACAGTTTGGGGATAAAGTAATTTTCCAGAAATTGCCTATTTATTGAAACAACCACCCAAAGGAAAAGTTAATGACAGGGCAACAGAAAGAATAAATACTGAACAGTGTACACTGTGAAGTGTATTTATTGTAACCGAGACAAAGGGTATGCCTTTAACCATGTCATGAGAAGAATTTCGATAAACTGTCATTTTGTTCATTCTGAGGTAAACCATAGAATAATAAGTATTATAATTAAGGAATCAGCTTTGAACCAGAAACCCAGCATGGTGGACTTCATCTGGAACTGGCAAAAGTTTTGGGAAACTGTGTGACAGAAAACAGGATATGATCATGTATACTTTTCTGGCCTCCTCCTCTGAGATGAAGGGCCGCTTCTTCATCCACATGAATAGAAGGGCAGGGCTGAGGTAAGTGCCACCTCACGGGGTCATCTAAAAACACAGAGATAGGGAAGGACCTCTGAAGATAGTCTGATCCAACCACCTGCTGAAGTAGGGTCAGCTACAGCAGGTTGCTCAGTCATCTCTGATGAAATTGGAATATTTCCAAGAATGGAGAACCTACAACCTTTCTGGTCAACTTGTTCCCGGCTTTTTGCTTGCTTCCCTTCATCCCAGCCCCCAGGAGAGATGTTTTGCAGGATGCTCACTGTTGCATTTCTCCCCCAGTATAAACTTCATACACAGTTAAAGCACCCTGGCACCTCTCCTCCGGGTGCAGAAACTACTCCTAGTCTTCTGCTGTACTGGTGCATCTAGGACACCCACACCCTCATCAGGGAAACTTTTCAGCCAGATGTTGCTTTCTGTCTCAGCCTCCATTTAAAAAAAACAACCAAACAATCCTCCCAAAAACACAGAAAAACATTGTTTTGAAAAAGTATGCTGCACAACTTCTTACTGCGCTACATTGCCTTCTGCACATGCTGAAAGATTAAGAAAATAACCACAACAGCCATTGCTAGTCCCAGGACCCTTTTTTTCTGAAGATTTGTTGTCTCTAAAACATTAGAGATATGCAGCTGTTGTACTAGAAGGCCAAACAAAATACCATCGGAAATGATTAATTAAATAATGATGGATGTAGCTCATGAACTGTAACCCATTAATAAATATTACAGCAAATTCTGACAAAAATATTCTACAAACAATCAGTTAAAACAAATCTGTAGCACAGGAGGCAGTTCAAAGAAGCTGAAACCACAACATATTTAAACAGCTGGAGAAAACAGGAGGTGCCAAAAATTGTTCTGTTAACTGCATGCTGTCACTGGATTAAAAATAAATACGAAGGGATGATAAACACTCAGGTTAGCTGCATGGTGTTAAATTGGACCTTGGAGAACTAATTCTGTTTTCATTTTACCAGTGGAAAACTGATGTGCCCACTGGTGTTTGCCTAGTGCAAATACTTTCAACACAGGGATAAATACAGGGCATAAGAAGAAAGGCCAGAAAAATCTGGATAATTTAAAAACACTCAGGGTAAAGCAGCCTCTGAAATTCAACCTAGAGAACTTCTGGAGTAGCCAATGGGTTTTCTCAGCTATTAGTTATTGTTTTCAAGAACTTGTGAAGGACAGAGAAAATCTCTAAGGACAGGAGAAGGTCAATACACTACCTACTATTAATAAAAGGACAACACCATGACCTGGGGAAGTATAGACTCATCAGGATAACTTCAATACCTGGAAGACGATAAAACACATGATTGCGTAATCAATTTGTAAACATCTAGAGGAGAACGGATGTGATAAAATGTTTCCAACATTGATTTGTTAAGGATATTTCTTGTCAGACCAATCCGGTTACATCTTCGAGGAGATAACTAGCCAAGTGAATAAAGAAAAGCAGCAGGTGTGACATATATTGACTTTACTAAGACTTTTACGTGGTGTTGGGATTGGTGTGCTCTTTAGTAAAGGAAAATACAGTATAGAAGAGATCACCATAATGTACACAGCTGGTTGGTGTATAACACAAAGACTTTTAATGGATTGCTAACTGGCAGCTTCTTGTAGGGAAGCATATAGGTGTCTCTGCAGAGCTTTCTTCGTTCAACATTTTCATTAATGACTTGATCTAAAGAATGCACTTGGAATTCATGGATATGGCTGAGACAGGAGGGCTGAATTATATTGAAGAATCAAGGATCAAAATTCTTAATAAACTGAAGCAATGGTCTGAAATTAAAGATGAAAATCAACAGACACAACTGCGATGTATTTTGATGAAGAGCAGGAAGTGCAGAAATGAAGACACTAACTAACAAGCTGCAATAATGCAGAAAAAGGATTGTGAGTTACAGCTGATGTCAAACTCAACCTAAGTCAGCAGTCTGATGTTGCTGGGGGAAAAAAAAAGGGAAGTGTCGTTTTGTGATATACTGGCAGAATGTCATGTGGAAGACACTGGAAGAAATTATTCTTTTCTATGCATCTTCTGAAGGGCCTTAGCTAGATAAACACACTTTATTTAAGGCATTATTCTTTAGGAAATTTGTAGGAAGGATTGGAGACAAACTTGAGGACACAAATAAGAAAATGAAGAGGTTTGCAGAACATCACCACTGTACAAAACTTGAAAGAGCTCTGTTTCCTGATGCTGAGAAAGTATAACTGAAGGAGTGGACATAATAGTAGTCTTCCACAATATTGCTAAAAAGATTTATGCACTACCTATCAGCTTAGTTTGGAACAAGGAAGATTTTGCTTCTTTAAAGCACTGTTTCAGAGAAACAATTCTAGCTATAAGGAATAGAGGGGAATGGACAGTATTTGATCAGCCTGAGCTGCCTTAGAGGAAAATTTTAAGAGCCAGATTGCTGTCAGTGATGGTCCAGGATATAACCTCGGGAAAACGGACTCCAAGAAGTCCCTCTTTTAGTCCCCAAAGGTTGCTATGGACATTTTATGTTTGAAAAGGAATGATTAAGATATACCTTCTTTTATAAGATGGAATTGTATCCATGGAAATCCATGCATATGGTCTCCTGTGGTAACGAACAAACCTGCAGTGGCCACACCAAGAAGTCAAGAAGAAGTGAAAGCCTTCCATTTCATACTGTATCCACCTGACCCCTGAGGAACTCAGTGCATCCACCTACACTTCTGCCAACACAAGCTGATGCTTGAGATATCAGAGCAGTTTCCTGGGGATGTGGTAGGCAGACACACACAGTGTATTGAACAGAGCAAGGTCTGTCAATAGTGTTCTTTTTTTGCAAGGCCTCTCTCTGCTGTGCCTATCCTACTGGTTGTGGTACCTTCAGACCAATGTCACCACATCATTAAATAAAAATCAGCAAATAGGTTAGCACTTTGATATTTTTTGTTGAACTTCTGTGTTATCACCTGCCATATCAACACAGCTCAATAGCCAAATCAGAAGCAACAGCAGTCGTACTGAAGAGGTATGGTATACGTCCCTCCCAGTGCTGAGAATGAAGATTTTACTGAGCGATTTAGCTACAGCTGCAGCTTTTTCAGCTGAATGCTGCAGCAGATGGAAGAAGCCTGTGTGTTCAGAAAATGTGGTGGTTTTTCAATACTAGGTGATTGCATGGCAAGTTGTGCATTCCACCCACAACATACTTTTCTCTGTGCACTTGTATGGTGCACTTATGTAGTTAATTGCACACCTGCTTAGACCATACAAGAGAGGAAACAAAAAATATATTTAGACTCATTTTAACTTAATAAGTTGTTTTATTGAAATTGCCCATAATGTTTTCTTTGATTTTCAAGATGTTTGAAGGAATAGCTATTTGCATGTCAGAAATATTTGAAGATTTGCTTCTCCATGTTTTGAGTGTCAAATGTGAAAGTATTGGGAAAGCAAAAGAAAAGAGCGTGCTAGAATGATGGATCTCAGAAAGAATGAGAATGAACAATGCTCTCCAGTTACACTTTCATCTCCTTCTATATAGACAGTTATGATATTAAGAATCATTCACCACTCATCATGTTTCTCCAGCAACAAAATGAAGATGACTGTGATCATTTTTGCCATTTCCTCCTGCAGTACACTAAAGATACATGCTAATATTGCTACCAATGGAAAAATAACCCATTTAGCTGAGTGCTGTTTAAGAGATTGTATTCACAACTTCTTTCATTTCACACAAATTAACCCAGTAATGATTCCTGATGGCTGATCAAGTGTCTGCTGTATTCTGCCACCTTGTAGGGAGATTTGCAGGCATGCTTCAAACTATTTTGTCAGTTATTTTCACCTTCCATACCTTGAACAGATAAAAATGGCTGATAAATTCTGCTGTATTTACCACTGAGACTGAATTACTGAAAACATAAAACTCAGGAAAACTCTCTTAGTTCATGAGAGGCCACAAATCCCAAAGATCTGATACCAGCCAAAGTAATTATACCTACTAGTCCTCAGCAGGGTTATTGGTTTCATAAAATCCACTTACAGATTTTAGTAGCAGAACAGGGAGTCTCTGCTGTTGAGCATTTTTCTCCTGCCTTGACACCTTCTAGTAGTGCTGTGGTTCAGGGCAGTTTGGTAAGACCCACAGAACAGAAGGGGTCTAAAAGCAAAGGGTCTTTTGTTCTATGTCAGGTATTCCAGAAACAGCAATAAAATTTGATTTCAAATGATGAACCAAGCAGTAACCAAAGCAACTAAAACAGACCGGTGGAAAACCAACGCGGGTGCCAAACCTGGCCCTGTGTGGTGGTGCAGTCTTCCCCCCTGCGACCTTAGGCCTCTCGGTACTTGACATACTGTCCTTTCTGCCTGGGCCACCTAAGAACACACTGGACCAGAACGTAACACAGTGGTTTAACGTGAAAGAAAAGGTAGAGAGCAACGGACCGAGAACTCAATTGTGTGCCTGGTCCCCATGGCTCCTATCATTTGAAGATAATAATAATTGATCGCTCCTGCCAGCATATGGATTGTGGCCGCAGAGAGGGAGGTACCACACGTTCTAGCAAGTCTTCGGTTCACTTAACCATGGAAAATACCGAAATCCTCCATTGTCTGAGCTGGGCCGGAGTGGAAAAGTACCTGCCGAAAGTCAATTGTCTTGGAACCTACAAGTAGTGATTCTAGTAAAGACCCATTGAGCTCTTCTGGATCACAACAGGCTGTGGCCAGTATCTCCCCTGACTTGAAACACTTCTCAGGCAGACACCTTGAGGACTAGAAGGCCAGAGCGAGACAACCCTTCTCAAGCCTCAATTATTGCCCATTTAGGAATGCTGATATATTGTGAGTATTTGCTCTAACACAAAAGGGAAATTTTAACTATAGGCTAGCCTCCCTTTGATCCACTCCTCCACTTATAGGTTTATGATTAGGTTTATAGATTCCATTTGTCTGTGCATGCATAGGAGTTAAAAAGAGTACCCACCAGCTCAGTAGAGTTGTTTGATATCAGGAGATCTTTGATCTCTGCGGTTATAGACTGGTGTGTGTGTGTGTGTGTGTGTATACGCACATGTTTATATGCATATGTAATAATTTGAGATCTGTGCTTTTGTTCATGTGTACATATATTGATTTGGGATACTTTATAGTAAGTTAGTGTGAATCCTGCCATCTTCGAATCTGTAATTAAGTCACTGTTTAGTTATTTGTTTAAGTTACTCTGTAAACATTTAAACCAGTTATAGACTAAGTGCTGCTAACATTCAAGGTCTTGTCTTATCTGACATTATTAATAAACTTTGCATCGCTGCTTAATCATAACTGTGTCTAATACTTCCATCCGCGACACCCTGAGAACATACAACTGGCAGCACCTCTTGCTCTGTGCCATGATTTCTGTCTATGAAGGTGCATTTCCTCCCAGGTCCCCTGTGCTGTGCTACTCCCAGCCATCAGCCCACTCTGGACTCCCAGCAGCTAATTCTTTTGAGGTCAGTGCAAGACTCTTACCAGTGGAGTCTTCTCCAGCACCTCAACTAGACGTGGATTTTCCTGGACTCTGGAAGATGACTGCTTTTGTTCTTCAAAGGGATGGTAGCCTGTCTTGCTGGGACTGACAAGCAAAGGTTCTGAGTAACCTGATGCATTTAAATCAGCTACTTTTTTAGTGGCATTGCAGGTCAAAAGAGTTCCTTCTTAGTTCAGAAAATACCTTTAATGGAGGAGCACCAAAATAAAAATCAGTGCTTTTGTGAAGCAAATAATCGTGGCTCAATTTTGGTCTTTCTTTGGCCTGTGTGACAATTGTGAGCTCATATTCGATTTGGGACTGGTTCAAGGAAATAATTCACAGCCATTCTAATGTCTGCCAGTTTGTACTGCAGAGAGGGGGGTCATCTCTGCCGTACTCCTTACAGTCTGTGGAAAACAGGTCTGATCACAGTAAGAATAAATATCCCTCCATGCTGACTTTGTTTGCGTCTTTTCTGTTTATGTTCCACAACAGCTCAAATGTTAAGCTCTATTCCAGGATATTAAATGAAGTAAATAATGAAATTTCAATCACCCAGTCACCTTTGAGCATACCACATTACCTAATAACCAAGAAGATGGGATTAGAGCAGTGAATTTATGTAACTGCAATAAGGCATAATAATATCTGAGGAAACAGGGGAAGTGGAAATTAATTCAGATATAATATATTAATAGGGACTAGGGATTCATAAAATTGAGCCAGATCACTCTGAAGAGATTTAAACCTCAGTGATACAATTGAAGCCTACTTTATTAACTTCTGGCTGAAACTCGCATGTCCTCCAGAAAGGTGAGAATTGAAACTCTTCAGTGCTTGTGGCAGGAGAGTGGAGAATGAGATTTGGGGCAGATGGGAAAGTGTTGCTTTCATATAAGACTCAGTCTCTGGGATGTGCCTCTGTTTTATTTCAGGCCTCTGCAACAGATTCAAACACCTGGAGGTGAGGGGGTCTGCAGCATGAGTCCCCTGAGCTCCTCCCACAAGGTGTCCACTTTTGCATGTTCATCTTCCACTGCCACCAGTTAGGCACTGGCCCCCAGGCAAGGGAGGACCACTGCAAGTCCAAGGGACCACAGTACATATGGTCGCCTATTTAGACACACCACTGAAACAATCCTGAGCTGAGTTTTGAAAATAAAATAAATTAAAGTGGAATAAATAAAATAAAATAAAATAAAATAAAATAGAAATAAAGATTGTCATATCTCCCCTTTTGCGTGCAAGCAAGACCAAACTAAACTAATAGCAGAGAAAGGTCCCACCGATGCCCAGATGTGCATGCTGAAGGCTGCTGGCATGGGCAGAAAGTTGGGAGAAATGCAAGGCCATGGGAAAAGTTGTTTGTGAAGTTGTGGAAATGCCAAGGAAAGTCCATGCCAATGACGTCGTTCCCCTTCTCCACCTGAGCCGCAGTCTCCGCTCCCTGCCTACCCTCACAGTCCCTGTAAGCCCCTGATTGCAGAAAGCCCACCACATCGAGCTGCTTCCAGAAAAACTTGACAAGAGATGCATTTTTAAAGATGCCACTCAATTTCAGAGCTATGTATAGTGCACCAGCTTGTGTGCAAAGAGCAGACTGGAAGGGAGAGAAAGCAGGCAAACAGAAAAGAAGCAGAGGGAAGGTGACTTGAAAGTCATTATGGAGTGTTAATTTTTTTGGTGTTACAATTTGGGTATGGGCACAATTTGTCTGTTTACATATGCAAGTAGAAATGCACACACACATCTTTTCCTAATAGAACTTAAATTTTTAAAAATCGGAAATGAACCCCTAACTTTTTCCCCCCAAAATAGCCAGTGGGCAAGGTTTATTAAGTCTGAAAGAAAAAAAAAAAAAACAATCTGAATTTTTCAGGAGGCAATGTTTTAATTTCTTATCTAGTTTAGTAGAAATCTCATTTATTGAGGTAGTAAAACTGGACATGTATTCTTGTATTTGAAGATATTCTTACCTCGAGATAAAGTAACTGCGCATGGAAATTCCTATGTACACTTCTGTGCAAACCACAATATTATGCAAAAGATATATAGATTATTTAAGTTTCCTTTGTGTAGCTGTATAGAAAAACTTACTAAATGTCTGAAATTGGATGGAAGTTTTGCTTCTGCAATAAACAATGAAAAGTATTTTAACCAGTGAGTTTTTTTCATTTATGCATTTCAACAGGCCTTAATTTTCTCTTAAAAGCAAGAAAAAATATGCTTTGAGATTCACCGGAGTCCTACAGTGTTCTAAATAAATTTTAATATCATAGATAATGCCTGTCAAATAGTGAAGAGCCATTTTCTTCTGTAAGATTCAACATATATATAAGTAACATATTGTAGGTGTCATTACACGGCATTTGACCAACAACTTTCCTGTAACTTCATTTCCTTTCCAGAAAATGCAGCAAATTTATTTGCCTCCATTATATTAATTTGTATTATTCATCTTTAAATATACTTGAGTCATGTTTATTCTGCTCATCTTTGATAGCACAATGACAGATTGTGGGTGAATTTTTAATAATAACACGAAATTATTTTTCTTTCTCTTTGTTTCTAAAGCAAGACATATTTCAGCTTGGGCATTTATTTGGAGAACATGGTATTTAATCATTTCAAGCAGCTCCTTCCAGGCCATCTCAACAAATTCTTTAGGGAGGCTTAAGTCTTTCAAGTGAATGCAGGAGGACAGGTTCAAAGTGAAAAACAGATTCAATACTGAAGAACTTTTCTTTTCTTGTTCTTCCCTTAGTTGCCTAAAGGCTCAAAAATCATTTGGAAGGCATGTTAGGCTAGTTGGAAGATAGCAGACAGTAAGACATGGAGGCCGACTGGAATCAACAGTGAGATTTTCTCTGAAGTAACAAGGCAGCACAAAAGATAGGATAGCCTCTCTATATACAGGTTTTGACTATACCTGTACCAATGTATGCATGCATATGTACACAGACACACATATATATAAAGTTAATGGAAGTAGAGGTAAAATACCTTACATGTAAAATAACTGTAGATGGAGAGAGAGAGGGAGCATCCACACTGAGGAAAAAAAGTGAATGTTTGAAATTCAGACAAAAAGCCCATGCATTATTTTCACAGTAACCCAATTAAATTTTGCTGCAAGGCTGGTTGCTCCCCTCTCTCTCACTGTCGACCCAAACTGTGAGGTCTTCTGTGATCTCAGCTCAATTTCTCAGATGTCACCCCATACAAGTAACACTGAATGAAAAGAAAGTACCAGTTCCCCATGTCCCTCTGGAAAGGCCAATTCTTTAGGCTAACATCCTCTTGAGGAACCTCATAAAGAAACCAACAGTGAACACTATACTCATTTTTTTCTGAGGAAGTTATAACTACATGGTTGTTTTGAAATAAAAGCCATTCCTCTAAAAAAAAAAGATGTCTGTCAAATAAAGTTGATGGATTACCTATGCAGCGGGAAAACTCAGCAGAAAGGGATACATTCCACATGCTGCCATTTAGAAAATACATTAATTTAATCAGAAAACAAACAGCCCCTGAAAAGCTCAACAGATCAGTTTCCTGAATCAGCTTTACCGCACTGCTTGAAAAAGTCACCCACCATTTCAGAAAAGCTGTGATGTTACCCCTTCCAATTTCTAAATCCAACAACTCACCATGTTGGGGCGAGCTGCTGTTTTGGATGCACCATTTGCCAGGAGAAATGCCAGCACTCATATTTGTCAAAGTCCTGTGCTGCTTTTAGGGAGGTGTTGACCTAAAGCCATAGCAGCTCCTACCCATCTGAAGTAAACCTACATATCTGACTCCCACTAAGACTTTAGGCAGAGGTGATGCTCTCACACTTGTAAGAATGTGATAGTTTCTGGTAATCCCTGTTAAAAACTTTATGGGAGGTGTAGCTGTATTAGTGCCAGTGAAGTGATTTGTGTTACTGTCAGTCTTGAGAAAGGTAGGACACACAACGACAAATACAGCTGTTGTTTGCATGTCCTTACTCCCAACCAGAGCAGACCAGGGCAGGGCTGCAACCTGGCTTTGGAGCAGATGTCATTTACATAAATCCCTGGATTGTGTTTTGCATAAAACCTTTCTTTTTCCTACTTTTTTTCCTTAAATGAACATGACCAAATTAACAAAATCTGTGTGGAAGCTTGTGTTTCAGTCAGGATCCTCAGGCACTGCTAATCTTGGCTCTCTGCTTATGCAGGAGGCAGATGTGTTCCCCTTGTCTCTAAACTCTTGTCCCAGAGAATGCAAATGAGACCCTCAAATCAGGTGTCCAGGTCCATCTGCTTGCTTTTCACCTCTGACTATTGCTTTTCTAAATTAAACTTTTAGTCCCTAGGCAAAAACATTCTGTCAAACAGTGGAGCATCTGAGTGCAGGGAGTGGAGCGATCAGCTGCAGCAAGGCCAGGGGATGGAGATCCTCCTGGGATGACATTTCTTCTCTCATGCAGGGTTGCTGGCTCTGAACATGCACAGGAGAAAGGTAGGCAGAGGGACACCTCTACCAAATCACAGCCCTTGCTCAGCACCAGAGGGAAAAAGCAAACTATGTGGGGCACAGCTTGCGAAGGCCAGTTTGAGACCCAAATGAAACATTTAACCACTGAACCACGTTCCCTGGGTCACGGTACCTTCAGCTTAGCTCATTACCTTCACGCTGGTGACTAGTGCCAGTGTCCTCACTGGTCATATTTTTCTTGTTATACTGCTGCAGAGAGGAGTTCAGGTAAAGTGGCATTTTCCAGTTCAGGGCCTTCTGAACTAGTTAACCTGTCATTTTAATCGGTCTAGCAACCAGTGTGTGGCAGAGCTGCTGAAATGGCCTTTATTCTGCCCCTATTGCATGAGTTATGCTATTCAGTCAATCAACAAAACAGATGTAAATTCTCAGGGCACAACTATTAAATTACAAGGACTGCGATGCCCCAGTTAGGACAATTTCTTTCTTTTCCTGGACTTCTGCCACATTGGTGTTAATTACATACCCCTGCATCCCATTACCCACATCTGAGCTCCTACTGCATTATTTCTGTTATGACCACAGGAAGTTAACCCACACCAAGAAAAAAAATCACTCAGTTTTCTTCTTTCAGAAGCAACTCTTCTCTGGTCTGTCCAACATTGGTCTCTACAGATAATGGGAAGTTACAAAGGAAAATGGAGCCAGACTTCTCAAAGGTGCATGGTGAGATGGCAAGAGGCAAAAGACTCAAGGTGGAAAATGGTATGTTCTGGTTTGATATAGGGAAAACGTTTTTCACCATACAGCTAGCCAAACAATAGGTGTTCAGACAGGCTGCAGAGTCTGCTTACCCTCCTTGGAAGCGAGAGAGTGAAAACTCAGCTGGACATGGCCAGGAGCAACCCAGTCTAACTGGACCTGTTTCAAGGTGGAAGGTTGGACTGGATGACCTCTGGAAGTCCTGTTTGAACTAAATCATTACACAATTATACCATTCCATCTTTTTTGCCAAGTTTCTTTTGCTGTCCCTGTATTCTTCAACATGGATTTCAGTCATGAGTTTCAGTAGATTTAGCTGTTAAACTATGGTAAAGAATGTGCACAGATAGTGTTCTTCCCTTCTTAAAGGCAATTTATTTCCATTTAACTACTTCATCAGGAAAAGACCTGTGTTGAAATTAAATGAACAGTCTTTGAGCTGAAATGCATATACACATAAGGATTTGTAGTGGTTTAGTCTCATATACACACAGACTTCCAGATGCGCATCCTGACCGAACTCACAGCCGTCGCTGTTTCAGTGCATAATAATGAAAACCTTTGGTATCTCCTGCACTCTTCCTAGGGTGTCCTGTAGGTTTTGTAGCTTTTAATCTTTCAGCTTTTTTGCAGGGAGGTGTTTTATGGCCTTGTAATTTGGACTTTATAGTGATGATCCTAGCTGTAGCTACGGAAAACAGCCAACTATCCCATATCTGTGGGGTGAATTGCATTTGCAGACATGGTGTATTCCTGGCCCAGGTTCCTATTCTGAAATAAAAAAGACATCTCTTTTTCAATATTGCTTGTATCTGTAACAAACTGCAAGCAAATAACAGATTGACCTAAAATGAATCAACACAGGGCATTTTCAGTCCACAGTGTGACCACACTTTTACAGCCTATTGTAAAATATTTTCTTCTGGGTATATTTGTGGTAGAACCTCTGGCTAAATTGCTGTGACAGGGCAAAATATTGCACTTTTTGCAAAGGCCTCAAGTGAAACTCTATATCAGACAAGGAAGACAATTAGCTGGGGAAGGACTTTTTATTAGGGCATGTAGTGATAGGACAAGGGGGAATGGCTATAAACTGGAAGAGCGCAGGTTTAGATTAAACATTAGGAAGAAAATTTTCACTTTGAGGGTGGTGAGGCACTGGAACAGGTTGCCCAGAGAGGTTGTTGAGGCCCCATCCCTGGAGGTGTTCAAGGCCAGGCTGGACGTGGCCTTGGGTAACCTGGTCTAGTGGGAGGTGTCCCTGTCTATGGCAGGGGGGTTGGAACTCGATGATCTTTAAGGTCCTTTCCAACCTAAACCATGCTACGATTCTATGACAAAAACCTGAAAACACAGAATTCTCCTTTCATGACTCAGAATAGAAATGCCAATATGTACTACAGCTAAAAGAAGGATTTTTTATACAAATATGTCTAAGACAACATAAAAAGAGATCAGTGTCACTCAATTGTATGTTACAGCAGCAACGTGAAAACTATAAATAGTTTTAATTGTTGTAATTATATGATTACTCACACACCTAAAATTTTATTGACTTATAACACTAATAAAACACTGCAACACAGAACCTTCATTGCTTTAATAGTATGTTTGAATTGTTCCACTGAACTGATATTTGAGAAGCTGTGGTAATGAAGAAAATTTTCAGAAGTATCTATTGACGTTTGGGGATAACACCCTCGTGCAGATAATGGGGCATCTGAGGCAACTGAAATTCAGCTAAATGAGGTTTCACAGTAAAAGTGTCCAGATCTAAAGCCAAATAAAATCTGTATCTGGGGACTTAAATAGAGACATTTTCAGACTTGTTGTGTGTGTGTCTGTGTTTTCTGTTGGAGAAGCTCCTGTTTCTCAGTAAAGCTGAAAATCTTATGTAGGTGGCTATATATGACTTTAGGTATTAGAGTTGAATAATTCTAGTTGAAAGTAAGCATCACAGCACTGTAGTAAGGCACCTGAAAGTAGACTTGCAATGTTATGCAATGCTTGGGGTGCATTGTTGAAAATAAGTGCAATATTTTTATGAGAAGAGTTTTGCCCATGCCAAAAAGCTTTTCCTAAAAACAGGCACTGGCTAAAAAGTCATTTAAGTTGTGAAAGGTCTTCTCCTTTAACAAACACACAGTGAAGTGAACTCCACTTGGGGGCCTGATTTAACACAGCAGTTCAGTACATGCATTACTCTAAACACAGCAATACCACTGGAGTCAGAGTGACTAGAATATATGTTTAAAAGTAGGTAGTTTTAAGTACATTGCTGGAGTCCAAAATCCTTCAATTGCTGAAGAATTAGATCGGAGAGATGTGATCATTTAAGGAGCAAGTCCCATTGCAGTTGGGAGCTGTATTTAAATAAATTTTTCTGACTATACTTTGAGTTATTTTATTATTCCTCTTAAATCATTTGTACTATTAGAAAATAACTTCTATTTATTCAAAGCCGAGGTCAGTTGGAATGGCTTTTGTTGGCAAGAGTATTCAGAGAACAACTGTTTTCTTATCTTTTCACAAATACAGCAGAAACTACTCAATATATTCTTTTATAATTTTTTGCCTTGCAAGGTAACGAACCCTTGAAATAAACTTGCCAATAGATGTTTCACACAGAAAATCACAAGTCCTGTCCTGGAAGGGTGAGAGGAAAGACAGTCGGTAGAGTCTGGGACTAATGTCAGGCTTCAACTCTACTTCATTAGCGGTCAGCCAGGCACTAGAGCAGAGTTGTGCAAAAAGGGCAAATTGCAGAGTAAATGGAACAGGGTGTGGTTTGCAAAAGAGTTGCTGCTTCTGCTGACTTCAAAAACCAGTGGAGATATCTGTAGAACAGTGTTTGATTTTTTTGTGGTATCACAAAAAATCTGATTCTTTACTAACCTTGCCGTTTCTCCTTCTACCTCCTCCTCCTAGCCTTTCAGCTCCGCTGCAGCGTAGGCTTTAGGTGAGGGATCTTTGAGGGAAAGGAGACACCAAACTGGAAACAAAAGGCCCACGGCAATCTGATGTGCTTTTAACCCTCTGTTAAGGTTGTTTAGATCGGTGCCATGAATAAGTGAGGAGTTCGGGGTAAGGCTTTTCCGCCAAAAAAGGTTTTGAAATGGATCTGCAGAGAAATAAATTGTTCTCTCCGTATCCATTGTCTTTCCTTCTTTGTTGTTCACTTGCGTCTTGTTTTCTTCCTTGCTCTTTTGGCACTGGCACTCAGTTGTCACCCAAGCCTGCCCGTGGGGCTGGCTGAAAGGACATGTTCCCGCATTGGACCTACTCTTCTCCACCAGAGCTTTGCCACTCGTGGCTTCAGGGGCCGCCCCCATGCTGAAAGTGCTGACCCTCTGCTGACAGTCCCCCTGGTTAGTTTGGATCAGCATGTTAAACAGAGACTGAATCACAAGAGTAAACTAAAGTGGGTTTGCTTCTGAAAGGAGCAAAGCTTGCTTCCTTTCCCTGCTGTTCTCTACGCTGAATTAAATAGAACTTTACCAGTAAGGGATGTAATTTTGCCATGGAAATCGTACCCGCTAGTATATAATCTTTGCTGTAAAGACTGGGAATGATCGTAAAGTAAAAAAACAAAACAATGGTTTTACTGGAAATCTATCTGCTGCCACAGCAAGCGAGATTATAAATACACGTGACTTAAAACACCCTTGTCAAATGTGAGACCCTCCAAATGTGCTGATTATCAGATAATATTTGTGACACACTACTGCACAGTTTCTATCATTTGTTCATTTTATGAACCACTCGACATTTAAAGGACAGTTCATCCTTGTGCTAGAAAAACATAAACAATCTGATATATGGTCAGCAGTGCAAGGGGCAGTTAACATTTCTTTCCTTTTTCATAGCTAAGAATACAACCTCAAAGCCAAATATCTGGTACTAATCTGGGTAGCTCTAGCAGCTCTTGCAGTTTTCTCAGGGCTGGGGAGGAAATGCAATTTTTAATCGTGGCTATGTATCAGCTGCCAGGATCCTGCATGTGCAGATGTCCAAATCTGGTGGTCTGTCTCTGTGAGGATTGGGATGGTGGCTGAGGATGGATGAAGATAGTTGCATGGAGGGACACACACTCCAAAATCTTGCTCATGGACAATTTTTTGGTTCTGCCAGTTCTCCTGATTTTACTGTGAATCACAGAATAATGTACTTTTAGTGTTCAGAGGTCTGAGAAGTGATGATAATAGCAGGGTCTCCGCTTTGCAAATTGTTTTGAGACCCAGCCAAAGTGTGGAGAAAGAGCCAATGTTTATTTTTAAAATCTCACAGATTTTAAACAAATCCCGTGATATTTAGAGGACTCTGGAGCTTCCTCATTTTTAAGTTCATTCAGTTGGCTGGGCTTCTCCACTTTGTTTCATCCTTCTAGCTTGGGTTTTTTCCCCTTCAATCCGTAATTGAAGTCATCCCACTCAAGGCTGTCTTTTGTTCTTTGTGTAAGAAGCTGTAACGGAAAATCCACATTTGCCAGCGGTGATCTTATTTTAATGTTGGAGAAAGATACTGCAATGGCTCAGTATACACACTGTGCACTTAGCGGTTAAGGAACAGCCCTTGTGGGAGACATATGCCTGGGAAACATACAGGTTATGTGAAACGTACAGTTGGCTGTTAATGAGTCAGTTAAAAAGTCCTTGACCTTGACATTTGTATCCTGAGCTAAAGGTTGACAAATACAGATTTATTTTCCATTGGAATTTTCATGATTGCAATCTGCTAGGGCAGCAAAACTTAACTGAATGCTTTTAATTAGATGCAGATTCCTAGTGAACTTTTTCTCCTTCTGAAACTTCCCAGCTTGCCTCTGCCTGTGGGCTGAGTGCAGGCGAGGTGATGGGCTGCACAGCTTCACCACAACCAGTCCTGTGCATCACTGCAGGAGTTTCCAGACAGGAATTTCATACAGTCCTGCTGTGTGAAGGCCAGTGGGTAGGCACCACCTGCCTGTACGCATGTGTTGGTTAACATCCTGGGCAGAGAGCCCAGCCATCCAGTGATGCTCCGGGCATTTCCCACTGCAGGACTCGCCAAGCCACATGTGATTTTAAGTAGTCAGTAGAACCTGGCCCTGCCAGTGCAGAAACAGCCATGTAGGACAGTCTTTTGTTCATAGTTAAGAGAATTAGGATATGCTTTTTGTGCAGTTTAAGATAATCAATAGCAAGGAACCACGTGCTCAGGTGGGACCAGTGCTCATCTGAAGTATGAGAATTCAGTCCAGGACCTTTGCAATAAAGACTCCCATCATCATCTGGACACTGACTGGCCATCCTGTTCAAGAGCTTCAATTCCTCACAAGAGCATCATCCTATGCAAATGATCCCAATAAATCAGGTGGGGTTTGGTTGGTTGGTTGTTTGTTTTCAACAAGCACTCTGTCTGTGAATGTCCGGGCAACACATCCAGGTTGGCCAAACCTTCCTTTTCTTCCTTGTGCTTTATAACTCTGGGTTCCCAGTGTGTACACAGGTTTACCAGAGAAGCCAATGCGTTGTACATAAAGAGACAAGTCCTCCTAAAGTCTGTGCAGTATTTAATATGTTGTGTCTCAGTTACAATGGCCCCAAGTAATGTATCTTCTGTTATATGTGCCTATTATACATGCACCTTTCTCATTATCTCTTTATTGTGGATGTCATTAAATGTAATTTGTGGAAATTCCCTACATTCATATCACTGTACTGTATGAAAAGTTACAAAATGAAAAGTTAAACAAGTTTACCAAGTCAGCAAGAATTTCTTTTTGCAAGACCTGCTAAAATGTTCAGTTCAGTATTTCTGAAGCTCTGTAGATTACCTGCATCTCATAAAGTCTTCCAGACAAGACTGCAAAGATCAAATAAGTTCTCAGACAATCCTCTTGTTCTGTCTGATCTCTGCCTCTTTCCTCTCCTCATTGAAGGACCCTGACTTCAATGAGCGAAAGAGCAGACCCAGACAGTTTTCTGTCTGGCAGTACTTGAATTGCTTAGGCAATTTGCCTAAGTAAGTGGTTTACCCTCGTGATAATGTATTTTCATGTAGAGACTGAAATGAGAGGGCTTGAGAAGCATGCTATACATTAAATGCATGAAGGGCAAAGCCATCTTTCTCTGTGTGACAGAGTGCTCCCTGATGATGAGGAGTCTGTATTAAAAACACATTAAAGAAATAACTTCTGTCTGGCTGCTGAATGTTACAGAATTGTGAAACTTTTCTAGAGATTTTTTTTTTTATTAATTTTTATTGGCAGAAACATGAGAAAACAAAATTAGTTATATTGCTTTCAAACTTGGTTTCACAGACTTTACCCACTGTTGGTTATTTTAGAGATTCTCAAACCTGAATAAAATTAGAGTGTGAATTATGTCATGCTGTCA
>NW_009648536.1:3043896-3063791 GCF_000708025.1 Charadrius vociferus
CTTTCCCTATTTTGAAAATGTCCCTAAGAACCTGCAATGGCTAACAATTCTTTTAGCGGGACTTAGGCTAACATACAAGAATTCTACTATATGGAAAAGTTAAAACCAAATGTCTACATGCGGAATAAAACTTATACAATTACTATAGATATCTATGTAAACCAAGAAGGTTCCTAATTGTCAACCATTTTGTTAGTGATACTGAACACCTGCAACTTCAATTCTGGGGTCATTGCTACCTTAAATGTTAAGAGATTGCGTTCTTGGTGGTGCTTAAATGTAGATATGGGTGCTTAAAAGTCAGCTGCCACATCTGAAAACGTTACCCTTTTTAAACAGGGTAAAATAGAGCACTATGACTTCTGCCCTCTGAGGAACAGTGCAGAATAGAACCACAGCCCTGCACCTCAGTCGTAGCCCCTTGATTTTGTTTGTTCTTCAGATACTCTTAATAATACACTCCCTTTCCAAACTGTATATAGAGCTAGAGGCACAGTTTCCAAAGGGTTGGCCATGCCTCAGTTAAGTGACAGGTCCAGGTTACATAACTTTTTATACAAGTAATCCCGAAGTGAAGTGCTAACTAGGCAGGGAAGGAGATGGTTGGCACTATGACTGATCAGAAAGACTGGATGGAAATAGCCCTTCTCTAGGAGCTAGAGTGCTAAATATCTCCAACTTTTTCTACTCTGTCCATCTGAAGGAGATAGGAATTGGAGAATTTCCGATAAATTTAAATTAGGGCTGTCCAAACTTTCTCCCTGCATTTCTCTATCCACAGCTTTCCAATACTACTTTGGTTGCAAATTATTGCTGTTATTTTTAAAACATGTGAACAGCTAAAACGTTTCCAAACTGGCATGCAATCTGTTCACCAGTGGCTGATGTGCTATAGAGGGCAATGTGGAAAGGACACTGTTCTGATTTTTTAAAATTATGTTTCAACAAATATTCCTTGTTAAGACCCAGTCTACGTATCTAAAGGACAAAACAGGACTTCCAGTCTGGGAGGAGGTGCCAGATCTTTTACATGTCTTGCCTCTGCGGGGTTTCTTATATGCCCCTCAAAAAAATTTAGAAAGCTCTGTGAAGCTAAGTCTAAGCCAGTCTAAGACTGGCTTTTCTTTGCTGTCTATAGGTGGCAATGCCATGCTGTTGACAGTGTTATCACTAGTGATCAAGCCTTCAATACAAATAGCCTTGCAGCTATCCAATTCAGTGGAATGGGACTGAAATACAATATGTGACAGAGGCTTTTTTTTTTTTTTTTTTTAAGTACTGCCTTTTTTCTTAAAAGCAAGGGCACATCCTTGGCTGCCCTTCTGTAATTCTGCACTACACAGCCACAGTGATGCACAAACCTGTCCTACAAAAGTAGCTTGTGCAGTCACCTTTCCTGCCAGTAGAAAGAAAGCATAACAGATTTGTGTTGCCTTGTGTTTCAGCCTTCCACACAAGGGCCATTTCTGGAGGATATGGAGAGCAGCCAGTATGCATCAGTCTTGATGCCACACCGCTGTGGCCACTGGAGACTTGAAGGACTGAAGAGCATACAGCCATCTTATGTACCCCAAAATTCCTTAGAGGGCAGCTTTGAAGAGCCCACAAACCAAATTTCCTTATCCAGTCCCTGGGTTTTGTTCTAACACACAGAAACCTGTTGCCCAGAAACACGCCACTGTCTTGCACATTTATTTTTTCAAATTTTGAAGTTGGGCACAAAATTGAGAACAGCTTAAACAGAACATGCAGCATCTCTCATTTTCTACAGCATTGTAACACTGTATAGGATTACAAACTGCACACATTGCGTACTGCAATTCTGTCTATGCCAAAGGATCTGACAGTACACTGAAATAAACAGTGATATGACATGCTGTGCAGGTCACAAGTGCTTAGATAAAAAAGTGACACTAGGATAAGTAAGTGGGCTCTTTAAGAATGTGTGTCTAATATCAAAGTGATGTGCTTGCGCATTGAAATAAACTTCCAATGGGTCTGTGACTCATGGGCGACTCTGTTGCAGCTCTGGTCAATTCTTTGCCCCTTAATTCCTGTGTCCTCAGGTTGCACGAATATTTTAGAGTCTGAGTTACAGACAAATTGCAGACAAAAACACCTGATGAGTGACCTCAAAAACATTTTGACAAAAGTCAGTGTAGTGGAAATGACTATGGGTTAAGATTACCAGTTATCCAGCTCTTTCTACCCTGTTGACCACAGCAGGCTATGCCTTCCTGGTGACAGCCTAACTTACAAAAGGGCCAAAATGGTTAAAGCCAAGCAGTCACAGAAGGCTACCTGATGAAATTGATCTTGAAAAGTTAGCATAATTTGGAGTGGTTGCAGATTTCTTTCTAATTTCCTCCCAGAGTGACATGGCACAGTGTGAGCCTCCAAAATGTACTTTCTGAAAAGTTTTATTAGCAAATGTACTGATTTTTTGTGGTACTGTGTTTCCTGTGTGGCCTTTAGAGAGTATCCAAACTTAAAAATGAGAATGACCTCTTCCACTTCAAAGATTTTGGAAGAACATTACATAACTGACCATCAAAAGAGAAGTCTGTATTCTTGTTTTGAGGGAACAGTAATAAATATTTCCAGCACAGAGCCTTTCCTCAATTTTAATTTGATGTTAGTATATCAGAAATGGTTTATCTAGTAGTTATCTCTCAGAGAGAATGATGCTGTCCCCCAGAAAACATGTGGTTTTCTCCAGGGCATTGTAACATCATTTTATGTTTGATGTAACACTATGCATAAATCTCCTTCGAGACAAATATTTATTCTAACCCCTACTCAGTTTCTTCTTGAAATACTAAATTTTACAGTCCACAAGAAAACACCCTGTGTATTGACCGAGAAATGACAAAACATTTTGGAAACCTCTGCCATGAGTAACAAATGGAGCCATTACAAATTCACAGCTCTATAAAGAGAAAACCAGCTGATGGTATCAAAATTTTGTTTTTAAATTCTTCATGACCCTTGTAGGCAGAGAAGATGGAGCTCTAATGGCATTCCAACACTGCTAAATGTTTCTGTAATTCCAATATGAATTCTTCATGTAATTCTGGACTGTGATTCTGGCTCATTTGGTCTGTTTTGTGTGGAGAAGATAAGGCACAAAGGTAATCTCTCTTTCTTTGGGCTGTAGCTGTACTTTAAATATAACTCTCAACCATCCATGGTCTGATGATGGTACCTCTTTTCCAAAGTACACTGAGTACTTCTTGAAAGTGAAAGACCCCCTACACAAAAAACCAAACCAAACCAAACTCCTGAGGTGATTGCAATCAATCTGAAATGGAGTGAAAACAAGATAGAGAAACCAACATGTCAAGTAACCTTAACCTGGGAATAATGCTGGCAGTTCAATGTGGTTTTTGACACAACTCTTTCTTCACAGAAGAAAAATGTGAGCAAAGAAGTGAAATGGCCTGCTGTTTCATTTGTCTCATTCTGCTCCTGCACCTTCCCTGGAGGACATTCACCAGGGACAAAGTCTGAAGTCTGAAAGTAGATGTGGAGGAGATGCTCTGAAACAGGAAATGGGGTTCCTGGCAAATGTGAAGATGCCACCCTATTAACTGACAGCCACGGTCTGAGAGTGAGCTTGCTGAAAGGAACCATTGAAACAGGTTTGTGCTGTGAGTCTGTGTCTCTGAATGTGACATTGCTGCCTCCCTCGCGATGGAAAATTGCTGAGACTATAATTTGTATGTTCAGCCCCTATGAAGAATTGACAGAAAAGATGAGTGTAGTGCGAGCCTGCATCTGTGCTATTACGCCAGCTGTGTGTGTTTACCCCATGCACTTATGTACTAAAGTTCTTGCAAAAGGCGTAAATACAATGAAAGTGAAAATAATGAACTGTGATTTATCATGCTTCATCCCGACTGAATCAGAGCAAGAATATGCTTCTTGCATAGAAGCAGTAAGTTGCTTCTATCTTCATCTTAAATTACATCTTTTGAGTTTAGACAGCAACCTTTATGAGGCCAAAACTGCCACTTAGATCGTCCTTGAATGTGAAATGTGTTCACCTGATTCGTGTCAATATGGACTAATGCTAGGGCCGCATGGTGAAATATGACTTTCTGTCTTATATACCCTTGTATAACCGCAGGCCTAAGAGAAATAGAGTGGTTAATGTATATAGTTTTAGCTTTTTGTAAAAGACATACTTGTGTGTTAGTTTGGGTCGGTTTTGCTGTTAACCGTATGGTGTCAAGCCATAAAAATCTGGAGTCACCCTAAGGGTGAGCTGAGGACGGCCATGCGCATACGTGGAATCTGGGGTAATCCTGAAGGCAGCCAGGAAGACCACCAGATGGGAGCCAAGAAGACCCCGAGGGCATGTGCAGAAAGAGATAAGCCTACTCCTGGAATTTATTCGCACAGACCCACCTTTTAAAGAATGTGTATTAGCAGAAAGGATATAAACCAGAAACAGGAACTGTACAGTGTGCGTCTTGGTAGAGCAGAGGCTCCCGGCGCACCCAGCGCTGTTTGCTTGCATTTATTCATTTAATAAATTGTAAACTTAAATTGCAACCCGATTTGGGACTAAGTCATTTATCACATTGAACAAATGTAGCTAAATAATACCAGTATCAGTAGCAAAGAGAACAAAACTGAAGGAAATATGGCTGAGGAGCCCATCTAGGAATGACACCTGGCCACCCCGGGCCCCAGAGACGTGGGAGTAGATTGAGATGGGAGTCTGTGTTCCCCTTCTGCTCTTCCTTTGTGGGCACAGAGCTGGTTTTCTGCCTAAGAAAACCAGGCGTTCTGACTTGAAGCGTCCCTGCACAATCCTACAAGCCCAAAGCTTGTAACGCTCTGAATACGGTGCTTGTTGCTGGGGCTAGTCAAAGTCTCAAGGCACATCAGAGGTTCTTTGTGTCCCCAGACAGCTGCTTTAAAGCAGTATTTACCAATAGCAGATGCTGAACGATAACATTTGCATCTGCATTGCAGAATAAGCAGCTCCTTCAAAAGCTGTAAAAATTCTAAGTGAGTTTGAATTTTCACTGATATTATCTAAAAAATTTTAGGTGTAGATATGTTGCATGTAGCTTAAGAAAACTTTTCTACTTGGAGGAGAGGAATACTGACAGGACTTAAAGCCATGGTAAAGTTATTGCAAGTACTGACACATCTAAGAAAACAGTCTTGTCTTGTATTTTGATTTCTTTAAATCTTAGTTAATGTCTAAATGACCATCACATTTTTTTCCCCCATTTCTTTTGTTTTTAAACCCCATACTTAGCAGAATGGTATTCAGATAAGCAAACAAAAAAATTTCTCTAGAATGAGTACAAGCTCTGTGTTAAGAAACAGACAGCTGTTACCAGTGATTTATCATCAGACCGTAAGGTTGTATTGAGTGAGGTACCACAGAGGATTTGCCCTAGATGATGGATTTGCCATTAATGACCAACATGCTGGAATAGAAAGCATGTCCGCAAATACACAACATGCAAGCAAACTGTGAGGTACTGCCACCAACTGGGGGAACAGGATAAGAATAAAAAAAGAAACTGGAGAAATTAAAGAAATTACTTCTGAGAAAAAGAGAGGATGGAGTTTAGAAGAGCACAAGGCAGCTTCACAAATCCAGGAGGGAAAGGGAACAACTAGGTGGTATACCAGAAATGGTATAGGAGTTATGATGGATGGGAAGTGAAACACAAGCCAGTAGTGTTGTGCTGTTGTGAATGAGGCAGACACCATAGAAAGGAGTTTTAGCAGGCTTACGGCAAAACGTGTGAAATAATCCTTCCTCTCGCATAGCCTTAATCGGGGTACGGTGTCTCATTTGCACATGGCACCTCCAGAAACCTACAGACTAATTAGAGTGAGGCAAGATGAGAACAACAAAAATGTTCAGAGCTTTCAAAAAAATGTGATATGCAAGAACTTGGAAGAAATGGAGGCTTTTAGCTTCAAAAGAGATAGGGTGAATGCAGGGCCATGACAACTGTTAAAAGATACTAAATGCTCCGCAAAGCAGAAGCAAATTGTTTTTCTCTGTCGGAGGACAGTACCATCATGGAAACGGGATGTTAGAAAACGTTGCGTTGTCTGTCCAGTGGTGGTTTTTAAGCATAGAGCAGATAAACACCTCTCAAGAATGAGAAAAGAGTGCTGATACTGCTTTGGGTCAAGTGAATAGACAAGATGACCTCCTGAGAGCTTCTTCAGGCTATTTTCTAACATTCACAGACAGTTTGGAATGTGTAGCTGTGATCTCATGGAAATGGAGAGGAACTATGTGCTTATCTTCTTTGCACTTGGAGCTGGCTGTACAGTTCTTTTGGATTCCTTTCACATCCCAGCCTCTTTGTTTTGGTGACTTGAATTACCATTAGGAAAGAAAAAAAAATTAGTTTTGTACCCTCACTAGAATTTGTCAGATTGGGGTAGGGGAAAAAAATACAATGTAGGTCATAGAAAACCTTCACTCTTCTGTGAATGCGAATGTTTTAAAGGTACCAGCCCATGAGTTTGGGGCATTATAGCAGGAGTACAGATTAAGCTTCTGGTAAGTGTTCATTTTAGAATTGCTAGACTGAAAATCATTGGTCCTAGAAAATAAAGGACTAACAGACAAGAGGAAAAAAAATAACGTTAGGATTTTTATAAATGGAGGACTGTTTGTGATATAGTGCTTTATGCTAATTCTGTGTAATCTGATGTAAAAGAAAAGCATTCAGACATATATAGATTTACCAAGGCAAGCTAAGAAGACTGGCAAGGGTGTGTACTTTGAATACAACCCTCTGTCCCATGATTCACTGAGACCTGGTTCTCTTTTTCAGTATGAGCTAGCAGGTAGACATTACTCCTCTCCCTCACCTGCCATTTTTCTTCTTTTATCTCAGTAAGCTCTTTTCATGTCTATCCCACAGTCACTCTTGTGTTCCCTTTAGGTACATGAGCTTGCCAAGCCTTGCTGAAGGTGATGAGGAGTAAGCGTGAAGAAATGCGCCAGCGCTGCTTCTTGCCAGAGCCTGCCACATCTATGGTTTGCTTGTGTTCAGGTCAGAGGATTGCTTAGACCAGGGTGTCATGAAGTGACCATAGCACAGGAAAAGGTCAGCACTCAAACTGTAGAGCCACATAGTACAGCTCCATTTTCCCTGCACTGTGTCCTGCCCCATACTTTTCCGTTAGAAGAGACTGGTACCTTTTCAGGGTTCTTTTCCCTCTGAAATGAACACAATAAATGTGAATGAGCTATTGATGAAGCCACGGCTTATGTCACATAAGGATATCTCCAAGGGCTCAGCCCAGACCACCTCATGCTACTTAAACCATGCTCTGTCTTTGCAGTATTTTTGTTAAAACTGCGTAACTTAATTAAAATGACAACTTTTTGACTCAGGTGGTGGAGGAACCTACAAGGAGAGGTGCTTTACTGGACCTGATACTCACAAACAAAGAGGGACTGGTGGAGGATGTAAAGGTTGGGGGCAGACTGGGCTGCAGCGATCATGAGAAGATAGAGTTCAGGATTAAGTGTAGAATAGACAAAATGACAAGTAGAGTTGAAACCCTAAACTTCAGGAGGGCTAAATTTGATCGTTTCAAAGAATTGCTTGGAGAAATCCCATGGGAAAGGGCTCTAGAGGGTAAGGGGGCTCAAGAGAGCTGGCTGCTATTTAAGCGTCACCTCCTCCAAGCTCAGGATCAGTGCATCCCAAAGAGAAAGAAATCAGGCAAGGGGAGAAGGAGACCTGCTTGGCTGAGCAGGGACCTTCTGAAAAGGCTCAGGTGGAAGAAGGGAGTTTACAATAGGTGGAAGAAGGGGCTGACTGCTTGGGAGGAATACAAGAATGCTGTCAGGGTATGCAGGGAGGAAACAAGGAAAGCCAAGACAGCCTTGGAATTGAACCTGGCGAGGGATGTCAAGGCCAACAGGAAGGGTTTCTTTAAGTATATAGGAGACAAAAGGAAAACTAGGGAAAATGTGGGCCCATTGTTGAATGAGACAGGTGCTGTGGTGACGGATGATGCAGAGAAGGCGGAGTTGCTAAATGCCTTCTTTGCTTCTGTCTTCACTGTTCGGGCCAGTCCTTGTGAGACCCCGACTTTGCAGGTAACAGAGAAAGTCTGGGGGAAACAAGACTATCCCTTGGTTGACAAGGAGCACGTTAAAGATCAGTTAGATAAATTGGATATACATAAATCCATGGGGCCTGATGGGATGCACCCTCGGGTGCTGAGGGAGCTGGGGGAAGTCATTGCTGGGCCTCTCTCCATTATCTTTGAAAGGTCCTGGAGGACAGGTGAGGTGCCTGAGGACTGGAGGATAGCCAATGTCACTCCAGTCTTCAAAAAGGGCAGGAAGGATGACCCGGGAAACTACAGGCCGGTCAGCCTCACCTCCATCCCTGGGAAGATGATGGAGCAGCTTGTTCTGGGAGTCATCTCAAAGCACCTGGATGAAAAGAAGATTATCAGAAGTAGTCAACATGGATTCACCAAGGGGAAGTCATGTCTGACTAATCTGATAGCCTTCTATGACAAAGTAACTAGATGGGTGGATGAGGGGAGGGCAGTGGATGTTGTCTACCTTGACTTTGGCAAGGCTTTCGACACTGTCTCCCACATCATCCTCACAGGAAAGCTTAGGAAGTGTGGCTTAGATGAATGGACGGTGAGGTGGATTGAGAACTGGCTCACAGATAGAGCTCAGAGGGTTGTGGTTAGTGGCGCAGAGTCTAGTTGGAGGTTAGTAACAAGTGGTGTCCCCCAGGGGTCAGTACTGGGCCCAGTTTTGTTCAACATATTCATCAATGATCTGGATGAAGGGATAGAGTGTACCATCAGCAAGTTTGCTGATGACACAAAACTGGGAGGAGTGGCTGACACGCCAGAAGGCTGTGCTGCCTTACAGCGTGACCTCGCCAGGCTGGAGAGTTGGGCAGAAAGAAACCTTATGAAGTTCAATAAGGGTAAGTGTAGGGTACTGCACCTGGGGAGGAATAACCCCATGCACCAGTACAGGTTGGGGGCTGACCTCCCGGAGAGCAGCTCTGTGGAGAGGGACCTGGGAGTCCTGGTGGACAACAGGATGACCATGAGCCAGCAATGTGCCCTGGCGGCCAAGAAGGCGAATGGCATCCTGGGGTGCATCAAGAAGAGTGTGGCCAGCAGGTCGAGGGCGGTCATCCTCCCCCTCTACTCTGCCCTGGTGAGACCGCATCTGGAGTACTGTGTCCAGTTCTGGGCTCCCCAGTTCAAGAAAGACAGGGAACTGCTGGAGAGGGTCCAGCAAAGGGCAACAAAGATGATTAGGGGACTGGAGCACCTTTCTTATGAGGAAAGGCTGAGGGACTTGGGTCTCTTTAGTCTAGAGAAAAGAAGATTGAGGGGGGATCTTATTAATACATACAAATACTTAATGGGAGGATGCCAGGGGGATGGGAGCAGTCTTTTTTCAGTGGCACCCAGTGATAGGACGAGGGGTAATGGGCATAAACTTGAACATAGGAAGTTCCATCTTAACATGAGAAGGAACTTCTTTACTTTGAGGGTAGTGGAGCACTGGAACAGGCTGCCCAGAGAGGTGGTGGAGTCTCCCACTCTGGAGACATTCAAAACCCGCCTGGACGCTGTCCTGTGTAACGTGCTGTAGGTGACCCTGCTCTGGCAGGAGGGTTGGACTAGATGATCTCCAGAGGTCCCTTCCAACCCTAACAATTCTGTGAATTCTGTGAATTCTGTGAAAATGAATTATTTTTTTCAGGTGATCTACTGAAGTGTGCTCAGTGAGGCCAAGGCAGTGCTTTGTAAAAGATGTTTTTTTGATGTAATTTATGGTTGAAGGCAAGGTGTGAGCGCTGTTCTTAGCGGGACTTTACAGACACCATTGCCTTCATTTCTGTGAGAAGAGTTTTAGACAGTCTAATCTATCAGGGAAAACCACAAGCAAATCAATGGTATTTATGTTTTCTGGCTTGTAAATATAAGAACACCCCTCCATATATCATCATATGTTCCTAATGAAGGATGAGTATTGGGTCCCCATCCATTATGTCACTGTTGCTATTAATATCATTCTTGCTAACACTAGGTTGGAAATGTTTATAGTCATTTAGGATATATATATATGCTTCCACTAGCACGAGTTGATATCAGTGTTCATTATGTTTCATTGTTCATTGTTCTCGTCAATAGTTTCTGGATCAATGTTTCTACTGCATGCAAAATCATGTGCTTTGCACTGGACCAACTGCACCAAAAACATGAAGGTGTCAGTAAGGAATCTCAGTGCTCCATTGATTTAGATTTGCTTGCTGCCTGGCTCCTTCACACTTTGGTGAGGTCCTCATCTGACAGGGTATGCCTAAGCTGCATCCCAAGCCACAGGAAGAAATCTCCCGTATGTGAGCGGAGGGAGCTATCAAGGTCCATAGAGCTGCTGAATTATACAGCTCTTCAGGCTAAGTGCAACTGCTTTCATGCAGATGCAAATCTCTGTCATCTGAAACTGTACCTTAGTAAATTTCATCAGGAGGTCCTGTAGGATCTAGCCTCCTCATCTGTCTCCTGCTGGTTCCCCATCTCCAGCTAAACCTCCTCAGCAGCTTCTACGTGGTTCCTTGTTTGCCTGTTCTCCAGAGTTTTTCTACTTTTCCTATGAGGACACCAATAAAATTCAACCACGAGACTAGGGTATTATGGGGCATGTCTTGATAGTTAAGGTAATCCCAAACTGTAGCTCCAGGGTCCCTCACAGATCTTCTCGTGTGTTGTATGTGTTCTGAAAAACACAAGCCAGTGAAGCGAGCAATTGCTCAGACCTGTGCTTGTCTATCAGTGCTGCAAAGGTACTCTTGAATTACTGGGTGAATGTATGTCAAGACTACAAAGGGAGAATGTGATATGCAGGCAATGGATCATCAGCTTGCTCTCCACAATGGTATGGAGCGGAGCTCCCCTCCAAATCCATAATGGTTCTGCCTTTACTTACACAAATAACGAACTGAACATCCCCCACACCGAAGACATTCCTAAAACACATAGAACCCTTGAAAAGATCCCTTTTTTCCAGCTTTTCTTTCCCTGTTTCATCAACCATCTCTCAACCATACCCTCTGGTGACATGCTTTCCATGTCTCTCTCTCACTCTGGTCTGTGTTGTAGAAAGAGATTGTATTTCCTGTGAGCCCTCACAGCACCCATCCACCACAGCCTGTATACACCGGCAAGGTAATTGGAAAAAGAAGGCCACATCTGTGATGGGCACTACATTCACAAAGGTGGGGCCTTGATTTCCATTTGCTTACTTAGTTGTCAGTGTTTGGTAAACACAGAAATTAATGCTGCCATCCGAAGGGTGCTCTTGGGATTGCTCTGGGCAGACTCTGACTGTCTTGCCTCCCAAAGACCTTTCATTACTTAGCCCTGGAGTGCTTGTCTCCCAGCATTGATTTTTTTTTGTGCCCCCACTAAATGCAATTGCAGCTAAATTACAGGATTTTAATGAATGTATAATGGGAGCTTGCTCTTTTGTCCTATGTGTGTGTACATGTGCATGGAAGCAACAGAGAAAGACAGAATGGGAGAAAGCAAGTGCAAAGCTTGTGCTAGTAAACAAAAATCATGTAAAAATCACTGCTGCTGTTTTCACGAAACAAGTGCATGGATGAGGAAACATGCACAGTGCTCTACCCTCCTTATAGCTATGCCAGAACTCAGATTTATCTTTGATTTGGCTCAGAGCTTCAGCGCAGCAACATGGCAGGGACCAAAAGCAACAGCGGTACAGACAGCTATACCCCAAAAAGCTCAGGAGCTTTGGGTTTACTTTAGTCTTTTTCCAGGTCAGAAAACAGCTATAGGCTGGATGTGCCTTCTGGGTAGAAAAGGCCAGAACACCACCCAGTGACTCTCATGCGATAACCCACTGAACAGCACGGGTGTCTGCAGACTGTCCTCAGTCCTTAAACAAAGATGCAAGCCACTGGAGTTTGATATCAGCTACTTCTATATGAAAAGAAAAGGTAAATGTTCAGTCTGTCATCTCTTAGAACAAAGCAAGACAAATGGTCTTCAATGCATCTTCCATGCCAGATGGGGCCCTTACCACCAGTTTCACCCAAAGCGGTGGGGAAGCCCTCAGCAACAGTCATGGGGAAAGACCCAGGCTCTTGTGAACACAGACCCCGACACTTGCTCTCGCCTGTTGAGCACTGGGCTGGAAGCATCTGCGCTACAAAGGAGAGCACTATAGCCTCGCATTTTGACACCTACACTCTGTCACATAAAAGCCTATTATTTAGGACTTATGTGAGTGAAGTGAAATTCATCCCCTGTGGAATGTTAGCCAAATCATCATTGCTTTCTCTCCAATTTTTATGTAAATCCAGATGTTCTGATGCACTGAGAAGAACAGGCTCAATCTGCTGTACAGCACATATGTGTGCCCTCTTTATTCCTTTGAAACCTCAGAAGTAAGACTGTATTTTAGACAAACATGATGTGGATATGTACAGACACAAGTGCATGCAAGAAATCCTACTTTCCTCCCTCATCTTGCTGTTAGCTCATCTTAGCCACCTGCCTTACGCTGCCAGAGCCCCCAAACTCCTCCAGGGAGGACCCTGCCTGGCTCCTCAGGCAGCTCTATGGGGGCTGCAGCTCATCCACTGGACAGTCCTGAAACCAAATTACTATGTGGCTTAGACTGCATGATATTCAAGTGAAGGGGGAATCTGGTTTTGACTTTTAGGTAAGCACATAGGTTACATTCATTAAAACATTATGAGGCAACTTAAATGAAGTGCCTTGGAGGTCAATGCAGACTCTTCTCTCTCTGTCTGTTGTGTTGTGACTGGAAATGGATTTCACCATTTCCTACTGAGCCAAAAGGGTCAGAAATAATGGTGGGAAAATCAGAGCAGTTCAGCTTTAGCAGAGTCAGAACCTTAGTCAGACGTGAAAGATTACAACAAGGCAAGAAAATGCCTCCACGGGAGTTCAGTCTCCCAGTGGTATCTGTAAAAATAATGTCACTGACTGCCCATCCTTCTGACTATGTGTCCTCCTTCAGATGCTGTGCCACTGACCATGGAGCTCACACTGTACCTTCCAGACAGCCCCGTAAACTGTCTCCACAGCCAGAAACACTTTGCAAAACCCAACTTGAAGCCTGCTATCGGTCCAGGTATCCCAGGTTGATAGGAGACCAATCATACATTTTTATCCTCATCGTTGAAAATTTGAAATTCAGAATTGGATCCAGATTGTCATGCATGAACCTTGTTGCCTATGTTTTGTAGACACTACCAGGGTGAAAGAGGGCTGCAGTTGTACAGAAGTAGATATAAGCCTAAAGAATCATTTTAGCTTTTGTTATCATTGCCTGTCAGTCTGTTCTTAGGAAGTCTGTTCTTCCTAAGGGTTTAGGGGATTTCTCGCCATTCCATTTAATCATAAGTCAGTCCATCAAATGGGTTCTCCCTCACTGTAGTAAAGCATTAATGCTGAAAGCACCATCAAACATATACAATTTTTTGTGTGATTCACATGTCAACATTTCATTAAGGCATTTATAAAGAAATGCTAATCATGCCTCAAATGCAGACCACAGACTGAAGTACATCCATGTGCTTTAGAAAGGTCCGAAATGTTGAAGAAGGATCCTAGCAACTTCTGTAATCAAGTCAGGATCTCTGAATTTTGTTCTCAGAATACATGGGAAAGAATATGATTTAGATTCAAAGCCTGGAGTTTCAGAGTCTCTATCTCTGAGGTAAATCACAGTCAGCAATAGTTACACGTTTATTCATATGCTGAATACAGTTCTTTGAATCATTCTTGTGTATGAATTACCTTTGGCAGATGGACATGTCTCAAAAGAAGGCCATTAGTGACTTCTTCCATGGTTACTGAGGGTTTGTCCTGGTTGGTCATAACAAAATTCAGCACAATTTGGCTATGTCACTTAAGTGGATCCTAAACATTTTCATAACAATCACCATGTAAGGAGTAGAAGCCATACGGGGATAACTGCAACATAATTTCCCCTGACGTGGATTTCCTTATTCTCTATTAAAACCCAAAATGCTGCTTTTGACTGCTTCTCCTTGAGTCTGTCCTCACCAACACCCCTATTCCAAAAGCATCACTGTGATGACTGGGACTGCTGTACCCCAGGGGACAAGTGCTGCCCTCTTGGTCACAGATGACGGCTCCAGCGCCTGCTTCTAAACCCACCACTCCAGGAATGGACACTCTTAACTGGGCTTACACGTTCAAAAAGATACAGCACAGGTTCACCACACAGGTTTCTTTTTGCAGGGTGCCAACGTAGTTTCAGGCATGTACCAGTGACAGTATCATCCACTCCCCCAAAAGCCTGAAGACAGAGTTCAAAATGCACTCTCCTTTAAATTGTAGGTAACTGGTTCCTCAGACATAATATTCCATCTTCTTCTATTACTTATAATCTCACATTAGGCATCTTTCACGAACTTTTTAACTGATTAGTTACTCTATCCCTATCCTAAGTTCACATTAAAATATCAGCTATTATCAGCATCAGGTGTCCAGTCCTTGCTGACTCGTTAGTCTATGTACCTTCCTGCAGCATCACAAGTCTCTCGTAGCCCTGGTTAATCCTTCGATGGATTACAGACATCCTGTTCATTAGTCTGTTCTCAGTTAAACTCTCACTTTACTAATTACTGTGCGTGCCCAGGTACAATAATTACATTTCATATTTTTTAGGCTTTTGTAGCACTGCTTTAACTTAGAGTTGCAATGAAATTTGTGGAGCAAGGGACAAGAGACAGAGAGAGAAAATGAGCTGTTTTCTCTGTAAATGATACTGTTAGCTGCTCTCCTGGTAGTTGGAAGGAGCTGAGATAAGTGCTCCAATGATTTTTAAAGCTTTTAGTGTCCTGGGCAGAACTTCATCTGCCTTTAACACTGTCACATGGCTTACTAGAAAGTTTTGGGTTTTGTGATCCATAAAGCAAAATAGTTTATGCATTTGAAAGTTCATCTGCAATACCTCTGGTTTAACCACATTAATATCTGTATAATATAATAACAGTGGGGAAAAGTTACCAACTATGCAAGAATAACGATAGTCTGTTTCTGAGCAATTTCAGATGCTGTTTGTGAATTGTTATGAAAGCCGTGAGGACATGACAATGACAGCTTGAATGCTGAACTCTTTATACCCTTTTCTGTCCCTTCAAAGTTAAATCAAAATTAAATTATACAAATGAATCTTGGAAATCAGCAACATAAAAGACAATACTTCTCATCTCTTGGACTTATTTCTCAACCTAGTCCATCAGCCCCAGGCAGTAGATAATATGTTCTGCCTGAATGCATGTGAGTGAGCAAATATTTTGGTTTTAAAATCTTTTTATTTTCAGATACATGATTTTTAGAAAAAAAAAAATATCCTGGTTCCCACAAACTGTCTTTGGCCAGCTCTGTTGAGTGAGAAGATAGTGCAAGCACTCAAACCATGTCTTGTCTGCAAGCAGAACACAGAGAAGTGATTACTCTCAAGCAAGTCCATGACTGAGAGATCTCTCCAGCCTAGAAGATGCAATTATGTAAGTTTAATTTCACCTCACTTGGTGTGTGAGTCCTTAAGTGATAATTGCATATCAGAAGCCCTCTCATACTTTGTACAGAGATTGGCTTTTCTGACCGTGAAAGAATATTTGAGGATAAATCACTGCAAAAGATCCCATTACTCTTTGGAACAGTATGAACAAAAGGCTGATAACTGTGCTCTAATGTCATCAGTATAGATTTCTCACAGTTACATTATCATCAAGGGAGCAATTTTGAGACTGTTTTCCCAATCAAAAGGAAAATTCTAATTTGCAAAAATATTGTATCTTGTTAAATAAGGATGTGAATGTCACTTTAACATAATCAAACTTAGTTCATTTTAAAGCCACAGTTGTCATTTGGTGTACAATCCTCTCAAAACTATAATAATGTGTGAAAAGAATTGAAAAAAAACCATTTTGAAAGCCCTTTATGAATGTCCTTTTTCTCCAGTCCTGAAATTGAATCATTACAAGCACATGCCATGCCTATATACGCACAGATAAGGAAGGTATGAATAGATGACACTTGGTAAAAGTTGGCAGAATTTTTGGATTTTGTAAGGCCAATGCATGTAACAGCTGTGCACAGCAAACAGCATCCTCCAGCTGCTCTTTGCATTAGCATTTAACAGTAGACTCCAATTTTTGGCTCCGGTCCTGCAAATTGCTGCATACACGTGGAAAGAAAGAGAGAGAGTGTGTTCATTTGTGCTTACTTTTGCATGAATCCATCAGACCTAAACTGGAAGATGTCTGTCCAGTGCTGTCAAATTTAGAAAGTGAATGTGGTTGCACAGTTCTTACCTAAAAAAACCCCAAACAAACATAAATTTAAACCAAAAGGCCTCTGACACTAATAATATTGCTTTGCACAAGTCCATGCCTTTTTACTCAGAGGATCAAAATAACTTTTCAAATATAATAAACCAATGGTTGTTTTGCACTGGGGCCCTGTGTGCACACTTGTGACATATCAGAGACACTCAAAAGAGAGGAAGAGTGTCTCAAGAATTTGCTGTATACATATAGAAATTTAGACAATCTTAACAATTGTCTTAAACAGCCCGCTTCATTTTGGAATCAACCTCCATTTGCTAAGACCAAAAGCTTGAACATAGACGAGTTCTTTCCTAATACAAATTTTAGGGATTTTCCTGTGGTTTAATTATCCACCACCCCCATGCTAACTAGCTTTATACTTTGATATGCTACTAGTTTGCCTGTTGTTACTGTCTCGCTTTGTTTTCCAGTTTCTTCTCTCACATATGGAACCCTTATTCTCCACAGAACACGGCTTGGGGTACACGCTCCAAGCGATGCAGTTATAGGTTTGCAGAAAAAAACCAAACCCTTTAAACGGACATTTTATCCCTTACCAGACTGGCTGGCACCCCTACCTTCCTTTTCTGAGTAGAGGCACCAGAGTCTTACTGGTTGGAACCAGAAATACCAATATTCCTGTAGCTATATCATTTACGTCTATGATACGTTGTAACTATATGTTTATATAATATATAAAATATATTTCTGTTTATCCAATATGCATTTATTCTATATGTTTACATTTATTTCTATTTTATGTTTACCCTAAATATGTTTGTATTTGCGTCCATGATTTTTCTTTCTTCCCATACAGTTAGATCTGCTCACTTTGTAAACACTTGGTGTTGCTCCCAGTTTTGACCACCAGTAGTAAGGATTACTGGAATTGGCAGAGCTATTTGGTTGCAATATTTAGTACAACAAGTAAGGAAGAAGCAGGGACATTTCTTCTGGATTATTAGAACAAGCTTGCCTGTGATTCTGTCAGAGCTTCCATCCTATTGCATGCTTATCTTTCAGGAAGTGCAGATGTTCCCATATGTGCCCTATCTTTATCCTCTGATGCTTTTGCTTTGCAAACAGAAGATTGTATTTCCATTGCCCTCTGTGTCTGGAGAAAAAGATACAGCACTAAGGAGTTTTTCTGTGTTGCTAATCAATGGGGTTTGCGGGCAACCAGGCTGGTCCCGTTCCTACCTTGTGTCCATTACTACTATTCCCAGGTATTTTCTCCCGGTATTTGTTCTTTATCTCCTCCCTCCTCCTCTAATCTTCATTCCCCCTGGGTTTACCTTTCAGCTTCTCAGTCTGATGAAGTAACAGGAACTTGAAAAAGTCTATAAAAGTTGTAACCCTACTTTGCCGTTTTTTCCCCCACCTTTTCAGCACTGCCTCCTACCAATGCATGCTGCTGGAGGAAAGCTCTGGGCAGGACCTCGAGGATAAGCCACAGGTGCCATACGGGATTATCTCCTGCCTGATCTCCACACAGTCAGATGCATGCCAAGGCACAAGCACAATTCCTTTGGGATGCACCTGAAGTCAAGATGTGACTCTGTGCTCGCTGCAGGCAGCGTTTAGTGGACCAGTGCTCCCTGTATCTAGAAATGGTCCTTGTCCCTCCTTGTCCTCCCCAAAACCACTCCCAGCACTGCTCTGCATGGATGTCTTGCCAGGAGAAATCCAGAATTTGTTCCAAAGCAAGCTCAGATTCAACCCTTACTTCCATACCCCATGTGTCTCTTCTTATTCAGCACATGGGGGCTAAGCACTGAAAGGTCTCCTGATACGGCCTGTTTCAATGACAACACATTTCCTCACCTGTTAGTAGAGACAGTGTTGGGAGGCTTACTCATGTGAGTAAAGTCGATCATAACTGTAAGTTATTGGATGTTTTGGGCCTTTGGCTCAGCTGCTTGAATGCACTGGTCAGCTGGCACTGGCAAGGACTACAGCACAACTGGACCGCGTCTACAGAGCAATCCATGGGATGCAAAGGACCTGAGGTCCACACTACATGCATTACAAGGGCTTTATTTCGTATTAACTGTAGTCTGGAGCTGTGGGCTAGACAGTCGTTAGTGGCTGAGACTCGTCTTCTTGCTCTGTTTCCTTGGAGAGAGTGCCTGCTGTGAGAACCAAACTGTGGTAAATAGGGGCAAACAAGAAACTTGCTTCAAAGCACAGATGCCAGCTCAAATGTTTTGAGAATATAGACTCATTTAGCAACCTATAGCAACCAGAGTTTTTCCTTGGACTATACAGGAGTTTGGGGTCTAAATACTCTTCCAGATCTATCCTTAGCTGTTATTTCTCACTGCCATTGTTTACTATAGAATTGTTTTGTTCTGATATTCCATAAAGCATTTCCAGATACAGCTGGCATCAGGAATGGTGCACAAAATAAAGTCATATTGGAGGTTTCTTTCATAAATAGAACATAAGCCCAGTATTATTCCTGGCTTGGCTATTATGAAAAGTTAGGCCTTTTATGAAATTTCCATAACATAACAGCTTAAACTGACTTCTGCTCTTTGTGTTACGGTAGGGAATACACATAGATGGCAGGGTCTCATCTGGTATTCAACTACTGCACCCAGCACCCCCTCCCACAAAGGATATTGCAGAATTAGACAGGGGTCAGAGCAGGGCACTGAAAATTATTAAGTACATGAGAAAAATGTTGAGGAAGATAGATTAAAAAGACTGGGATTGTTTATTTGTGAAAGGCTGTGAATAAGAGGAGACATACAAAATAATGAATGTTAGAGAAAGCAGAGAAGAAACCTCTCTTCTTCCTGTCTCATAACACGCATGACAATGAAGCATTCAAAGAAATCAAAAGGTGGCAAATTCAGGCTTGATAAAAGGAAATATTATCCCATACAAAACATAATTAGACTGTGGAAACCATTACCACTCACTGCCCTGCTGGCCAAGAATGTAGTTCAAAGTTAAAGTTCAAAAAGAAAAGAGAATGTGTTCTTTGTATAATAAGCTATATAATAGTAATGCAAAAGGGGAGAAAAAAGGTGTCAGAAAATCTTAAGTATTTCAGAGATGCAAACCATTCAGTAACTAATAGGACTAGGATGAGACAGGCTATGCTGTTTCCTATCTGCTTTTCACTGGGTTTCGTTAACCTTCCTGAAAGCACATGGAATGGCCCCTCTCACAGTGCATCCATCTGGCATCACATATGGAAAACAAAACACAAGGCACCTGAAATTAATATGGCAGGCTGTGAACTTCAGTGCTAAGGAACCTGCAGTTACTACCGTCTTTGCCTGCTTAGCTGCAGTGAGGGCAACTGCCAGCTCACGGAGTGCAGCATCTTATATTGCCTTGGCTCAATTTACCACAGCTCATCTGGATGCACTCTGAGACAATACAAGACAAAATACTGCCATACATAGCTGGTTGTCCCTTCATGCATATTTCATAAACACAGAAAAGGTCTTTTCCACCCTTCCT
>NW_009648536.1:3063826-3128810 GCF_000708025.1 Charadrius vociferus
TCCTGCTGATATCTGTTCGAAGAGAACCGGATCTGTTTTTTACAGCTTGAGATCCTTCACTACAAGGATCCCTTATAACAGCCTCTCCAACATGAGGTCCATAGCCTTCCGCACCTTGCAGACACGCAACAGCAGTTACAAGTGAGAAAAAAAAAGGGCCTAAAGGTATAGCAGAAGATAAAGGTTGCAGTTATTTTGGCATCGACCATGGAGCTTTTTAACAATTCAGAGCCCTAAAGGCAGGATGTTATAATTTAGCTATTCCCATGGTTTGCTTTGCACACAGGAATTTGTTCCATTAACACCTTAAATACACCTTTTCTTTAATACCATGCGGTGCTGCTGCTCTTCCAGCTCTTCCAGCATTTCCCCAGTTCTCTTCTTCACTGGTTGCCTGGTTTCTAGGCAAAGAACCAGCCTCAGGAGAAGACGTGGAAAGAGAAAAATGTATCTTGGGAGGATGGATGAAAACTTCTGTGGTTTAGAAAAGGAAGAGTGGGAATGAGAGCAAGTGACCTACAGGGACAACTCAGTTCCTTGGGAAGACTGCCCATTGTCGAGACAAAGACTCCCTTTTGGGGAAGGTGAATATAGGGTTATATATGAACAGGAATCACACGTTTCTTTTATGCATGAAAAAGACACTTATAATCTGGACTGTGGATTTTGGATGAGACATCAATTCAATGGTGTTCTTGATGCAGTGCTTTGGGAGAAGGCAGGGACGTAAGCAATGACTTGCACCTGCACAGTGTACGTGAAAACTAGAGTCAGCCAGACTCTCTATCAATTTTATTAATATTAGCATGCAGATTGCACTGTAACCACAGTGCAATTAAATAGGTGACTGAGAACAGAGGAGTGAAATAATAAGGTAAATAATCCTTTGCTTCTTCCACTGTGGATGCATGAAACAGCTTGAGATAACTCAAGCTACCTGAGACTACCGAGTCTTTCCCTCAGTCATTGTTGAGGGACTATTAATTTTAGAAAAATACAGTGAAAGCCCTTGATATAATTTAGACCATTGTACATATTATGTTTATGCACGTGTTATGTATTAGTGATTACTTCAGTACAACTTATTTTGATCTGCACCTGAATAATTAAGAGTTACTGAACTACTTAAAGTTTTTTTCTAAATATGGTTCAGTTTTTTAACCTGCTCACTTTGAAGCAGGTTTTGGAAATTATTAAGTAATTGGTTTATAGGCTTCATTAATGAGAAACTCCTTGAAGTCATTATTGCTTTTATAACAGAAATCACCATACATTTAAAAAATCATAACATAGAAAAAAAAAGCACTATTTGATTTAGAATATTTAGAAAGAAGTTTTTCAATTCTAATTTTAACTGGAATTTTCTTTTCATGACAGAAATAAAAAAGCCACTTTAATCTTTTGACTGGCTCTGAATGAAAGACAAGTAGACCAGGGAAAATTGGTTTCAATCAACCATATGGTACAGTTGAAATAGAGTAATTTTCCAAATCAGCCTAAGGATCTTGGGCTGAAATTCAGAAGTTGTCAAAGTACAAGATCAAATGAGGATGAGAATTAGTGTGTTAGACAAATGTTTCTTACAATCTCAGCTCCTCCTTTTTAGAATAGAATAGAATAGAATAGAATAGAATAGAATAGAATAGAATAGAATAGAATAGAATAGAATAGAATAGAATAGAATAGAATAGAATAGAATAGAATAGAATAGAATAGAATAGAATAGAATAGAATAGAATAGAATAGAATAGAATAGAATAGGCACTGACAGGTTTGGGGCATCAACCACCTCTGTGGGAAGCTTGTTACAGTGTTTGGCCACTCTCGCAGTAAAGAAAGGCTTCCTGATGTCCAGTCTAAACCTCCCCTGGCGCAGCTTTTAACCATTCCCACATGTCCTATCACTGGATCCCATGGAGGAGGGATCACCGCCTCCCTCTCCACTTTCCCTCCTTGGGAAGCTGTAGAGAGCAGTAAGGTTGCCCCTCAGCCTGCTTTTCTCCAAACTAGACAAACCCAGAGTACTCAGGCATTTTTCACAGGAACGCCTTCCAGCCCTTCCACCGGCTTTGTTGCCCTCCTCTGGATGCACACAAGGACCTCCACATCCTTCTTAAACTGTAGGACCCAGAACTGCACACAGTACTCAAGGTGAGGCCTCACCAGTGCTGAATACAATGGCATAATCCCCTCTTTTGACCGGCTGGTGATGCTGTGTGTGATGCACCTTGGGATGCGGTTTGCCCTCTTGGCTGCCAGGGCACACTGCTGACTCATATTGAGCCGCCTGTCAACCAGCACCCCCAGATCCCTTTCTGCAGGCCTGATCTCCAGCCATTTGTCTCCCAGTCTGTACTTGTGCCCAGCGTTATTCCACCCTAGGTGCAGAATCCAGCATTTGGACTTGTTAAATTTCATCCCATTAATCATTGCTCAATGCTCCAATCTATCTAGATCCCCCTGCAAGGCATGTTGTCCCCTAAGAGAGTGAGCAGCACCTCCGAGTTTGGTATTATCAGCAAATTTGATAATGGTGCATTCAACTCCTGCATCCAGATCATTTACAAATATATTGAACAGAGCTGGCCCTAGAATTGAATGCTGAGGAACACCGCTGGTCACCACTCACCTGCCAGATGTAGCTCCATTCATTACAACCCTCTGAGCTCTGTCCTTCAGCGAGACCCAGCGCACCGTGGGTGCATGGGTACACACAGTTGGACAACTTGCCCAGAAGGATGCTGTGAGGTACAGTATCAAAAGCGTGACTAAAATCCAGAAAAACTACATCCACTGCTTACCCTTCATCCACTGGGCAGGTGACCTTATTGTAGAAGGATATCAAATCAGTTACTTTACAGGACTTTCTCTTTGTGAAACTGTGTTTACATTATTCTTCAAATGATATTATCCATAGTTTTACCAGGAACTGAGGCTAGACTAACAAGTAGTAGTTTATTTTTCAAAAAGTTCAAATAAGTAGGAAGAGAATGTACTTACAGTCTGTCATTTATGATAAGCAGATATCACAAACTGTTTCCAAGAGTGGCATTGACATGTTTTCTTAACCAGTGAATGATAAGCTTTTCCCCAGCAGTGGAGTCCACATAATATTCCTGAGAAAACTAAATCATTGTTGCTCATTTTAAATGAATCAGGGAAAGCTCCTGCATGCTGTATTCTGGGTAATCTGCTCTGCCATTCCACTTGAATGAAACTGAGACCCACCACCCCCATCCAAGTTAGGATTTGTCATAATTAATTAGTAGACATTGTATATGGGGTTATTTTTTTCCCCTGATTCAGAGAAAGTCACATTTTCTCACAATACCATAGTTCATATAAATGAACACAACGATAATCTGTTCTTCAGAGCCAACACTTTATCTATCGTCTCTTGAAAGAAGCGAGAGAGGGAGAGAGGAAGAATTGCCATTCATAGCAGTTTTTCTCACACTCAGCTCTTTCTAAAACAAAATCAAATTGTTGATCTCAAGCCACCTGGTAGTATTCTTTAAAGAAATCTTCCCAGTATATTTTCATACCCACCCAGAGAGATGGAGTTCCTGGAACATTTTATCAGTTCAATGGGAACTGGGAGGCTAAGGAATACAAAAGACACAGTGTTCTTTCAGTGAAATTCTTCCTGTTTTGATAACACCATCCCCTACGAAAATAAAAGGTCTTCAGTTTCTGCTGATTCAGGGTCTTGAACTAGCTGTGTAATTCAGACTCCAGTTTGAAAGAGAGATCTCCATCTGCGTACAGAAACAGTGAAAATAAATGGGAAGAGGGGCTGGTTCTTATATATTGTGTAAACATTTTTATAACTTTGGGGAGAGCTAGTCTTGAATTAAGTCAGGAAGTGGCATGAAAAGCAGCTCAGACCTTGCTGTATGTCTCTGATTTATTTTTATATATGGTTGCCAAAGCTATTAAAATAATGTCAAGCATGTAATGATAAGCTTTAATAAGATATCTCTGACAATGGAATAGCACCTAAACCAATGAAATATCATGGTTAAGTGCATTATGTGCTATAATGCACCATTAACAGCCGTTATATGCCAGCTACAGAGAGAAAAAGATGCTATGGATTATCAATGAAACACTTTCAAACACTCAATGGGACTGCTTTGCCTCAGCCTTGTACCTGTCAGCCACTTCAGGGACAGTCAGGCATTTTTGTGAAACCAGAAGATTACCTCCTGGGCCTAGGGGTAAGGGATGTGAGTAAACTCCTCTTATGTGACAATTTTGCCTGGAAATGGGGATTTTTCCTTACAGATCTGGCTCAGGACTTTATATATTTTTTTGTACTGAAGTTATCTGAAGCTGCCGGACACTTTTTCTTCACTGCACAGTAAGATTTCAATACCACTGAAACCAGAGTGAGTACACCTTCACTGTTTAATGGAAATGTGTGACTTACAATTTTTAATGTACTCAGTTTAGCACATTCATCAGAAAAAAGCATAAATCCCCTGGCCGCACTCTTTTATGGCTCTCACTTCCACCTTCCTGGTGAACTGCTTCAATCTCTCGCTGATCTCCTCATATCATATATAAAGTATGGATTATCCCATGTCAGATCTCTCCCTTAGGAAAAAAAAAAACAAACCTTCTTTTTGAGTCTTTAGATGCTTTTGGAATTACCTGAGAAAGCAACAAGTACTGCAAATATGAATCTTGCAATCAGAACAGCAGGTCTTCAATTTAGCTTAAGGAGGATTAAAAGTGTCGATGAGGCAGTATACAGCCTTTGGTGATAATGCATCTGGAAATAAAACCAAGCTGGGCATCCCTCACAGCAAGTTTCCTCCTTCTCCTCTCCAAAGCCGTCCATGACTCTGTCCTTTCCACTTGAGAGGTGTTGTCTCTGCCCAAGTCCTTTCCTATCGCAGCGCTGACATCCTTACTTTGCCACCTGAATGTCCCCAAGCCCTGTCTGTTCTGGTGCCCCCCACCCAGCACTTCATCAGCGAGGGGGTCCCTGAGCTCACCTCCTTCATGGCTCTCCTCACCCCCTGCCTACATCAGTGGAGAGACCCACCTTTGAGGGAAGAAGATTGCTGGCACTCTGCAATACAGAAAATTGCATGCACATATCTATAAGCAGAAACAGTCTGTACACAGTGGATTGCAACCTTCCCTCCCTCCTGTGGCAACATTTACTTCCCACAGCTTTGCAAAATGCTTAGCACAGCAAGCTCCCATCCTTCGGGGCAGCCGTAAATACAAAGAGGGTGTGGAGGGAAATTCTCATGAGAATTTAGATTTGGGTTAACTAGTCTGCAATGAAAGGTGAGGGTAAGATGTATTATTCATGTCTAATTTTACTGCACCATTTTTTCCTGACCATGTCTGACCTCCGTTGAAGGCAGAGGCCCTGTCCAGACTGCAGAACACTCTCTGGATTTGCTCTACACCTCCTGGGTTTGGGGTCCTGCTATACCTCATGCAGGAATAAGACCAGGGTTGGCAAGAAAGCGTACTCAGGGAAGCCATTGGGGTTCTTCTGTTACTTGCTTTGAAAGATCATTTAGCTGACTGACCTTCCAGCACTGGAGAGATTTAATTTGCTTCACATACAGTTCCAGTATTTCTATTTTCCCGTACACAGTGTGGTTCAAGTGCCAGTATAGTTAGTGCTACGTCCTAGAAAATGATGATATGCATGGAAGTAAGCAGATTAAATCCTTTGAGGGCAACTGTGATAAACACAGCCGGAGTTTATAAGTAAAACAAGTCTGGGAGGTTAGCTTAGTCTCATTAAAGAAGCAGTCACATGTGAAAAACATCTCTTGGAATGAGCTGTAGTCTCTAATCATGAAAGCCCAAGGGAAAGAAGACTGACAAAAACTGAAAGATTCAGAGAAACTGGGCAGTAAAAATTGCCCAGCATCTGGTCTCATTCTAGCTATCTTCATCAGTCCCTAACCCATACAAGCAGCAAAGCTGAAACTAAATTTTGAACCAATAGTGTTTTGTAAGAGAAAAGAAAAAGCCACATAACACTTAACAGTTCAGATCAACAGTTTAAATACTTTTTCTTCAAATGTGGCCAAAGCAGTGACATTTGTTAATAGAAACTAACTACTCTTAAAAACATGCTCTCTCTACAAAGAACATAAATAATCACAAGGGCGAATTTGCCACCAGTGACATACTACAGTCACGCAGTAAGTGGGCCTTTGAACAACAGGGTATTAACTTTTCAGTCTAAAAAAATATGTCCCAGATTTCCCTCGAAGGTAAGGTATGGCATATGTCACGTAATTTGTTTTTCTAAAGTCCTTGATCTTATCAAATGGGGAGGCATTTTGCACTTCTATTGTCTTATAATGTGCTTTTATGTTTTGGTAACCATCATGTGAAATATAAGAACACAGGCTTCAGAAATCAGCCTGTTTTAAATAAAGATCAAGGCAAGAAAAGACAGTTGATCTGAAAGTTTCATTTCACCCTAAATATGCAATCTGAAGAGTTCAAGCTTCATTTGTTGTTTTTTTTTGTTTCACTGTAGCACGTTCACACATGATGCTACATTAAGTAGTCCAATCTATTGTGACGTAACACTAGCAATAAATGGCAGCTAAAAAGGAAAAGTTGGGTTATTCTTCCCTTTTGGGAACAAAGGTGCTCACAGAAGAAATAAGGATGAAAAATTCTGTCTGCAGACATTCCTGTTTCTTAGGCCAGATTTGCAAAAGGTCTTCCCAGCACTTTTAAAAGCCTCAACACTCTTTTTGTGGAGAGGCATTGGATCAACCCAATGTAAAACAAGAATGTCAGGGATTTGGTGGAAAGCTGCTTTGCGTTTGTTTGATTTGCATTGATATACTGTTACCTTAAGGTAATGAAAATTTCCCCAACTGCACACCTCTGTGATTGCCAGAGAACCAGCTAGCTACCCATGGCTTGCAGGAGTAGCATCACATAAATAACCGATATTTTAAGGAAAAAGGATTGTGAACTGAACAAGGACTTTTCCTTGACCTGAAACAAAAGGTTTAGCTCAATTCTGGGTATTTGAATGCTTTTCAAGTATCACTGCTAGATAAGTTTTGCAATAAAATGTTGTTCTAGAGTGAAAAATTGAAATGTCTCACTTCAAAAATGTCAAAATACCGTGTTCCAGAAAAGACCTTTTTTCTTTGAGCTTGAGCTACTTGAAAAACTAGACTCAAATTCAGGAATTATTTTGGGCATTCCAAACCTTCATTTTTTGGCAGACCTAATTCCAACCCTAATATTTCATATAACCAGAGACAGCAGTATAAGCACAGAAACATTCGAGTTTACATGCTGTGAGCTCCCGTGAGTGCTCCTCAAATTTTGGGTCCAGATTTCCTGATGCCAGTAGACATATTTAAATTATCTTTCCTATTTTCTTTTTCATCGGACAAGTGAAAGGATGCAAGGTAATGTAATTTGAATGTCAATTAATCTGCTCAGGCTGGAAATCACTTCATGTCTTCAACAATTAGATTAAATAGCTATTGTCAGCACTATGAAGGAAGAGCTTTCCTGTTTTAAATACAGCTCAGCAAAAACTACTGGAAGTAAAAGTTCTCAGCCTAAATCTTCTGTTTTTCATGACCAAGCAGACTTGTGTTTCTCTGAAGAGGAACAACTGCCCCATGAAACAGTCCCAAACAGCCGATTCTCTGACAGTATCTTTGGATGCAGCATCTGACTGGCAGCGCCAGTACTGGTATGGGCAGCCGGAGCTTTTCACACTTGTTCACAGCACTGGCAGTTTCCTCAGGATGCCTCCAGCAGCACGAACTAATCACCTCCCTGTGTGTGCAAGATGGTCAGAAGATAAAGCATGGATCCCACCAAGTCTAATGCTTCTGCTTGAATCCTTTCAGGAGAAAATTCCAATTCACCAGCAATTAACTTTTTGGAAGCCATAAGAAGGACCCTGTGGACATGTACTCTTAATGACTATTTCAATAATTAATTTTCTAAAATAATCCATGAAATACTGAAGTTTTGCTACTTCCAGGCATGAGTTTGTGTTAGTCACATGGTTTAGGCTTGCATAAGACTGATGTCAAAGCCTTGTATTCTGTACCTTATGTAATCCTTTAGAAATTATTCTTTTCTAAACTGTCAGAGGTGAAAGCTTATACGTGTGATTGATTTTGCAGTTCATCAAGCCTATTGAAACTGAGGGGTATAGGCATAAACTCATGCAACTCTTTGGAGGATGAAGGCATGAAGACATAAAACATAGTCTAGTAGCTCAGGTCTTAATGAGATTCAGAAAGATCCAGTTTCAACTTTCTGCTCCTTTGTGGACTTTCCCTTTGGTGAGGGAGAAGTTATTACAGCCCAGACCCTGCCAGTATTGGCCTGTGTCTTTTTCCTGGTACCTGTGCCTTTGAATGAAATGACAGCAGCAGTAGGTCTCAATTTAAAGGGTTTTTTTGAAGGTGGGAAGATGAATATTTGTAAAATGTTCCAACATTAAAATAGAGAGAATTACACAAAATACTAAAATGGGTGGCTATGCAGGTCTGGCAGATTTGCATGACTTCTACCAGCTGCAACCTGCTTCAGCAGCTACACCTACTCCTATGCCTTGTGTGAGTCTGGTGATATGGAAATCATTACAACCCCACTGGAAAACGCAGACAAATCTGAACAAAGATGATGCTTACAGTGCCCCTTGCATGTGTGTTTTGCTTCCTTCTGACATTGAGAATTGATTTAATAAATGTAAAATACTGCACTGATTTTAGTTTTCAGATCCCCTAATGCAACAGAAACTATTAAAGCTATTTCTTGGGAATTTTATTCTTGGATCAGTTTACAACGTGATTTGTGTTTTTTTCTGTCAATTGGGAAATACCTCCATGCCTTAGTTGTTGCTTACTCATAGCTGACATGATTTAAGCGTAAAGTTACAGTCCATGTAATGAATAATATTAAATAGGAAATGAAAATTACACTCACTGATGCTATTCCAGATATATGCATTGCAACTAAGAGGCACAGATTGCACTTAGAGTTCATGCTTGACAAAGAGCTAAAAAACTCCTTCTATGTCTTTGTGTTTTGGAACAGACATTTGACATCATCTTCTACTCATTATTCCTGATGTGAGAAGAGCCATTATTTTCCCTTCAGGACACAAAGAAAGTATAGAGTTGGTGCTAGTGAAGCTGGGACTTTTGAAATTCACACAAAAGAGACATAGTTTCACCCCATAAGTTACAAATAATTCTCTGGAAAGAACTCTTCTTCAAAGTCTTTTGTGCAAACCATTGAAGATATTTAATTACAAGCATATAGTCAATGCAGTTACATACACACGTATAAGTCACACCACACACACATACATGCTTGTGCTTTTTACATGTTTGAAATCATACTCAACAGTACTGTTGGAACATATCCACCTCACTCTACCAGTATTTCTGTGATCACAGGCTTAAAAGCTAATTTCTTGGAAGAAACTACAGGCCATTACAATGATACTGGTTATCTTCTGAAGTGCATTGTTGTGTTCCCTTCAAAATAATTAGGATTCTGACATGCCTTTGCAGCAACCGGATAAAAACACTGCAGCTTGTTAGAATGCCAAACACAGTCAGACACAGTTAAATTTTCTCTGGAGGTGGTAGATGCCTAGCCTACAACTGGGGATAGCAAAAATATTAATTAACTTCCATGAAGCCAGACGCTTTGTTTATAAGCAATAAGTTTTTATGCTGGGTGGGCTAGCTGATCTGCTTCGTCAAATTGTTGCTTTTATTGCAGTGATTTGTCAGTATTTTCCATCATGGTAATCTTTGTCAGGACCACTGCTCCGATGGAAGTTGTGGCTTTGATTAGAACAAAAAGCCACATAGTTCTGTCTATACTAATCCGCATAATTGTGAATAGAATCATAGAATCACAGAATGGTTTAGGTTGGAAAGGACCTTGGAGATCATCGAGTTCCAACCCCCCTGCCATAGGCAGGGACACCTCCCACTAGACCGGGTTGCCCAAGGCCACGTCCAGCGTGGCCTTGAACACCTCCAGGGATGGGGCCTCAACAACCTCTGTGGGCAACCTGTTCCAGTGCCTTACAGCCCTCAAAGTGAAAAATTTCTTTCTAATATTTAATCTAAACCTGCCCTCTACCAGTTTAAAGCCATTCCCCCTCGTCCTATCGCTACATGCCCTAGTAAAAAATCCTTCCCCAGCTCTCCGATACCATTTAGGTATTGGAAGCCCCAATAAGATCTCCCTGAGGCCTTCTCTTCTCCAGGCTGAACAGCCCCAGTAATGCATTTTCCTGTCAGTCTCTGTCCTTTCTTCTCCTCCTACCGTCTATTCCTGTCTCTTCTTTTTCTTTTGTTATTTTTTTTTCTTTTTTTCACCATTATGTACACAGAATAACAATAATTCTTGTATACAGGAGAGCTCTGGATACTCTACATATACCATATATATGTAGTGAAGTAAAAGTGAAATGGCTTATAAGCATTTTGCTGTTTCTTAGTACATGGATGAATTAGCCACAACATTAGCCACTTCTTCTGTAGCTCAGGACCAACCAAAAAATAGTCATCTAGACTGTTCTTTATGATAGGTATTTTCTCTGATGCTGGCACATCTTCTTCCTTCTGTTACCAGAAAACATGAAAATCCCATTTTCCTTAGCTTTGGAGCCCAGTCCGAAGCCACAGTGGGTCCTGATGCAGCAAATGTAGTTAATTGCTGGTAGAATTTGAAGATGAGTAGCCTCACTGGAGTCAGTGGGACTGCTCACATACCACAGGTGGGCACGTAACTTAGTGTAATGCTTTGGGTTGTTGCAAGCGTGTTTTGTGTCAGGCAACTGAATACAGCAATGTACCACTCACTCCATGACAGTTCTGTGCTAACCACCTCTGAAGTCTGGGCTTCACATCAGAGCAGGAAAACTGGCAGTTTCAGGAAAGCTCTGTAACACTCAGGTAATTTTTTAAAAACTTATTTTCAAGCTCCAGTTAATAACTGTATTCCAGAAGAAAAGACAGATGGGTTTCTTTCCCGTATGCCTCTAATCCTAGAAATACAGTTGACTAGAGCAGATAATATCAAGACTGAAATTAAGTTGAATTCTCTCCTTCCATTTTGGTCCATTTACTTAATATAGCCCAGGTACAGTTTTGAGTGTAGTTTAAAGATGTATTTTTTGAAGACAAAATGCACTCCTTCCTGCAATTACATGGAGTGCTTTTTGACTAAAGTAAAGAAGTGGGAAGGAAGGTCTCTTGCCACAATGTCCTTGTTTTATTTAGGAACACTATTTACTGAGTACTTGTTCACATTTTTAGAGAGGCGGTCTTCCTCCCATGCTTATTATATAACATTGCTTTAGTACTACTGTGATGGAGTGAGACAGACGCTAGATTGCTATGCTCTTCAACACTGTGATAAGCTGTGTAATGGCAATATCAGGGTGCCCTTAGAACATTAGCATTCAGTATTATATTCAGGTTATAATTGGAAGCTCATTTGTTTTCTTGGAATGGGAAATTGCTTTTAAATTGCTAATCAATGTGAAGAAAATAAAAAGCAATGGATTTGCACTGGTTAAAGAATTGTCAGAAACTCATTAGGATGGCATACACGTGCTCTTTTTAGTGACCTGCTTCTCTCTTGGTAAAAAGAAGCCAGTTGAGTCACCAAGAGGTGCGAAGTGCTCCAAGTTAAAAGCTATCAAGATGTGTGGACCTGAAATTACCACGAGATGGTCTTTCTCCAAAAGAGAGAGACCCAAGGAACAAAGCTGCTGGAAGGGACCACAGGAGGCTGTCTGGCTTTTGTTCATTCACTAACAAGAAGAAGGGCTTAGGGGAGCTTATCATTGGGGATTTGACCTTCCAAAGACACCTGCCTCTCCCTGTTCCCCCGAAAATGGCAATGTTTCCGGAACATATTTTTACATTTTTGGATACGGTTGCATACAGACACATGCATGCATGTGTTAAGACAAAATGTTCCTCTGGGGCTCATAAATTTGGTGTTAAACATATAGAAAAAGGTCATGAACTAGCTAGAGATTGTGAATTAGCACAAAAACTAGGTATGAAAGTGCCAGCACATTACTCACCAAAATTGTCTGGAAATGGCCCTTCTTTTGATGGTAGGTTACAATATATGTCTCAGGCAAACAAAGAGCATGAGGAAGCGCTTGAAATGGAAAGTATTTCCTATGTCACACAACCCCCCATCTTTATACCACACACAGAGTGAGGTAAATCTGGCAGTTCCCTGAAATACTTGTCTTTAAGCTCAAATAATGAACTGAGTATTAATGTGTCATTTGAAAGAATCTTTGAAAACAGCAAGCTATCACATCGGTACAACATATCTAACTTATTAACAGAAGTGGGAATCATTGTATTTAACAAACCTGAGTGATCTGAATGTATCCTGTTTGTTACTTTTTCGCAGAGTGTCTGACAACAAACTCTACAACTCTGTCTCCTCTGCTCAAAAGCCCTACATTTGCTAGGAAAGCCTGAAGCTCAGCCTTTTAAGAGTTTTAGAGACCTGAAGACCCATTCATGTGACTAAGATTAGGTGCTGAATGCCATCTGAGATACCTGTGCGAATCTTGTCTGACCTCCAGTTCCCACCCCAGAAGGAAGGAGATCTGCTGACCCTTACACACTGAGACACAGTGTTTGGAGTACAGGGGACAGCTGAAGTCAGTCTTTCTCCCAGGTGCCTCAGCATCCAAGTTTTTAACACGGATTTTGCCCTACATGCATAGGCACCACTCCAGTTCATGACCCAAGTCATCATTAAGAGAAATTTTTGTTTGTTTGTTTGTTTTATTGCTGGTAATAGGGCCAAATTTCATAGATTTTATATGTTATAAGTGGCCAAAACCATAAATTCTTATTATTGTTCCCTATGTTATGTAGATCAGAGGACTATCCAGATCTCACTTGGACTACTATATAACTTCTAGAAATTAATCTCAACAGTACTTTAACTTACCAGCATTCATGAATCTACTGCAGTCTTTCACATATTCTTTCAAAGCTGTCAATAACATTCAGTGCTCTAATTTTCCTTTTCGTTTTTAACATTGGCTTGGCCAGTTATAGCTTCTAGGCATTCACACATATACTTTTCTCCAAAAGACCAAACACATCAAATGTGTATTCCTTGCATAGGCAGCCAGAGGTTTTGTAGCACATCAGTCCTTAACTTTCTTTTCAATCCAGTAAATAGTTGACAGTCCTTGAGGTATTTTTGCAAAGCGTGTTTCCCCTGTCTTTGATCACACCATTAGCTCATCTCTGATCCTTTACAGAGCTGGACACGCTATTCCAGGACTGACTTTATGGGAGTCAAACATAAAAGCTGAACTATTCGTCTACTGAGGCTGCTGAAACCTTTCCAGATCCACAGTCTTCCCCTGACCTGTCCCCATCTTTAGGCACAGGCTGAGTTTTGGCTCTATGACTATGAATTTGGCTCTGTTAAAATGCATTTGTTTGGATGGACAAGTTTACCAAGTGATTGAGGTCACTTCCTTTCTCAGTGATTTGTCTTCTACACTGTTTAGCTCTCCCCAATATTTGTGTCATCTGTTGTCTCTGATGATAAAGATTTTCATTTTTATTCCAAGTCATTAATAAATAGTATAGCCAGCTTTTAATTCACTTAATGTGGGCCACGTTGATTTTGTACTGTTCTAATTTCTTAATCAAAATGCCATGTGATCTCAGACCAAATGTTTTACAGAAGTCTAAATACATTACATTAACGCTATTACCTTTAACAGTCAAACCTGCAACCCCAGCAGAAAATATATTAAGCTAGCTCTACATGTATTTTTTTAAATAAGCTTATGTTGATTGTACTACGGGCCCCTACTCCTCTGCGTACCCACACCAATGATGTCCACAAATGACCCTGAATAATGTAACTGATTTTTTGTTTGCATACAAAAGGAAAACTCAGAAAAATATGTTCCCCACAGATATCTTTCCACTCAGTGCATGTAACTCTTCCCCACATAAATTGCTGTCTTGCATAAGTTTTTAAAAAGCATATTTTTTAATGGACTACAATTTATCCTGCAGAGATTTGGGGATGGGAAGTGGAAGGCCTTATGGGTAGAATACCTAGACACTTGTGTGCTAGCATTTATATTTACAAATTAATGTGCTTTCAGTATTAGAGGTGTTTTAAAAAGAAATAAAATCTAAAATTCAAACTTTTTTTTCTGAGCACAAGATAGGTTGGATAGATTTTTTGGTATCTAGACACATTTAGGGGCTGATCTTTACACATTCACAAAGAATGTAAGTAAGTGTGGCAGGGTAACTTTGTCCCATTGTAGGACAGCAGAACATTCTCAACACGACAAGAGAGTATTTTCACAGCAACATGATGCATAGGCTACCTCAGCCAGGGGACAATCAACTCTTTATAATCAAAGGAAGTTAAGGGTTTGTATTTTCCATACTATCTTTCCTGAAGGAATCATATTAAGAACGTAACACTTACAAACAAGGGCACAGTTAAGACATTCATTATAAGTTGTGAATAGGATTCATTTTAATGATAATTCCACTTGCCTACACAGTGTTCTTAGATGTGAAAAAAAGCCATGGGATTAGGCCAAATATTGTCATGGTAACAGAAAGAAAGGGAAATCATTCTAAAAGGGTTTCCAATAAGCAAGAGCAGCTAGCATTCAGTAAGTAGCCTTCAATAGAAGTTGACATCTGTTATTCATTTGTTGTTTCTAGGTTTGAAGAAAAGCAGGATAATTGGAAATAGTACAGTGTTCTGGGAACATATTGAGTGAAAGGGCTCTTAGTGCTTTTTAAATATTGGTCTATTTATCCTTAAAAACATTTAGTATGTACCTTCTTTGTCCATTTATAAATTGGACAAGCTAGTTGGAAGGTTGTCTAGACTCAATTATGCTTAAGCAGTGGAAGATCAAAGCAAGTTTCTTGCTTTTAATAAGAGGAACTACCATTTCAACTGAACAGGGAACACCTATTTTTGGAAACTGAGGAGAAGATGAGAATGAATAAATAGTATAAAGTTATGTGTTTACCTCATATTGAGGATAGACTGGGATACATATTAACCTGCACAAGAAACATGCACCAGTACTGGTGCTTTGCACTTCTTTTGTTCAAGAAAACCACTGTGCCTCACATACCAATGTAAGGCAATCCTCATGACTCTACTGGTAAGAAAAAAGCAGACCAAAACCTGGTTGTGGAACTTGAAGGGAAAAAACACAAACCAAAAATCATTCATGTTTTTAAAACTGAGGGTGGTTCCCATATGTGGAATTTTTAAGATGCTCTTTACAACTTTTCAAAGAGGTTGATCATGGGCCATTAAGCATTCTCTGCCCAGCATTAAAAACCTTGTTTGACCACCTAGACTGGATACTGCACCCAGAAAAGCCCTTTTGTCCTATGATTCCATGAGATGTTTATACACCAGCTTTCTAGGGAAGTGGATGCTTTGAGGCACACATAGCTTTTCAGGTAGGAGCTTGCAAGTTAGTTTATGGTTAAAAACTGAGACATTTGGTAGGCATGAAAGACAGCCAATGAGCAATGATTTTACTTTATTTATCCTGAATATTATTTCCTTATCTTTTCATAACAATGAAGAGGAAAAAAAATCAGAGAATAATACAAGCCTAAATCTTGCCTGATGCTACCTAAATCAGAAGTCTGGAAGGATACTGCTGTACAAAAGATTTGTTGATACATTCTTAGAGAAATACAATCCAGCTAATTTTCATATACTTCTGCCTATATTGCGAGTATTTTGGAGTTTTCAAGGTAAGTAAAAATACTCCTGTTGAACAAAGTATTTAATGAGCACTTCAGTAATGGCTGTGCATCTCACTTTAATAATTTGATGTTAAGATTACGATTTCTGTCCTTGGGGGTAGATACTGTACAAACACAAAAGAAGACACATGGACAGATTTGCAAGATGTACCTAAGTGTCCATGGAAGCACGCTGGCACCCAGTGGAGTTGTCAGAAAGTCTTTTAGTACCCACCAGAATGGTTAATTTCTTAATTGTCTTGAAATTATGGCCAAAAGTTCCTTCTGTAAAGAATATAAAATCAATACTGACTGAACAAACTTTTGTTATTTTGATTCTTTTTACAGATTGCAAACAATCATAAATTTGTCTCGCAAAATGAAAATGTTTCTTACTGTCTCACAAACTAGTGCCACTAAATTAGCCCTGAAGAAAAGCAATAAACAGTGCCAATCAATGTACATAACTACCTGACCAAACATCTATTATTCATCCTTTTTCATACTTTCTACGCAGCATGCAGGGGTCTCAGAGGTCCAAGGTCAATAAATATTCCAACACAAAAATCTTCTCTGTCATATGATGGAGTGGTGGATCTGTACAGAAGTCATCAGATTGTTTGGATTTTTTTTTTTTTGTTTTTGGCTGGCTCTGCTAATAAAGTCAACAAATGCCTGTAACAGCCAATAAGCCAAAAAATGTGTGCCTGCAAAATAGTTCCAACATCTCTCTGTATGCGAGAGTGTGCGTATACATACATACACATACACTTCAACATCTCTCTATACGGAAGTGCACACAGTTGTACTCCCACATACCCTTGAAAAGCCCCAAATCAAAGAAATAAATATATAGCAGCCACATAAAATAAGATGCAAGCATAGAAAGGTAGTGAAATTCTGCCTCAGTCTTATAGGTATTTTTTTCAGCTTGTGTTCAGAGGAATAGCTTTCTGACTCAGGGTCGCAACACACTGCTTGTCCTGAAGCTCTGATCATCTCTGCAACATCCTGAAACATCACATTTCAAGCTCTGTTAAGGATCAGTAGAACAGGTGTCACTTTATTTGTTTGTATTTTCCTTAAGAAGGCAACAGCACATAAAACACTCAAGTCAAGAACCAACAAAGAGCCCTAAATAAACACCTTTCAGTTTATACAATTAAAGCAAACCCAAACAAAAGAAAGTGAGAAAAAAACTCAACAACACAGCACTAAGAAAAAAAACCACACAGACCATTTCCAAAACTATTTCAACTAAAAGATAACTGCAGCGTGGCCCCAGTTTCACCTGCAATGTGCCACTCATACTATTTTTTTTTCTCTCCAGACTGGCAAAAATACTCCTATAAATTATTGTTAACATCAACTATCCCAGTCCTAATCATTCAGGCAACCTCTGGGGCACCACTAAGATGGCCAATAACTATAGATAATGTGCTAGATGCAATTTCCAATTTCAGAGAGGACTGTTGGAACACTTTTCCAAAAAGGGCCTGGGTTTCAAAGCCATTTCATTTCAGTCTGCACTCTGTATATGCAATTATATGCTGACATTGCCTTATACATGCTTCGGCACCTGATTTCAGTGTTACAATAGTGCATACTGATATCTTTGACCTACCCTCCAGTGGAATTGTGCACGACACAGCTCACACCTTTTGCACTCCCTGCCCCAAGACCAGGTTGTCCGCGTGTGTAATTCATGCTGTCCCCAGGTCTTCTCCGGCTAAGGATTACAGGGAAGTTCTATGCTGCTCAGCCCAGGCTCACCATCCCACCTGGCTGCCGAGGAGCCTGTATGTTAACAGCTACGCATACCGACTCTTCAGCAGCCAGGAAATTTGGAACATTAGGGCAGTTTGGGTACAGTCATATCTTATTTGTGTGCACAAGAGCAAAAACAAAACCCAAAACATAAAGATGATTGAGTGTGGGGGTCTTTGTTTATAGAGACATTTTGAAAATACAGCTCCTACTTATTCTTGTGACTATTTGTCACAGTAAGGCCAGCCTTCATTTTCCTTTTGTTTTACTTTCTGTTTTTTTTAAATTTTATTTTGACTTACTTGCCTGCCAGTTTTAGGCCTTACTGCCTTCTTCATCGCTTGCCTGCATAGCAACTTCATACACACTGGAAAGACTGTTACCAAGCAGTGACCATCACTAATGAGGGGCAAACCATGAGGAACCTCATTCTTGCTGATTCGCTCTCAGGGACATAGTGGTTTTGCCGCCTCATGCTCCATGACTCTGGTCCACTCGGCTGAGAGCAGGTGGGAATTAGTTGGAATGGGGCAGCCTGCACGTGGGCCAAGTTCCTGAGGGAACCCTCCCTCCGTCCCACCACCCCTCTCGCAGCTCCCATCACCCAGTGTCGGAACAATCACATTGTCTCCAGGAGTCAAAAATGGTCATGGGGAAGGCAGATGGACCTTTTCAAGTACTGCTGCTTCAGCTCCCATGGCTGTGGGTGCTGGGTTTGCTTGGGAAAGGGAAGGCAGAGAGCAGAAGCCACTGGCATTGCAGTAGACTTCACTGCTGTGTTGAAAAGATTACCGACATCGATACATAGCCAGGGGTAATCACCATATTCTGTGAGATGTGGAAATCACTTCAGATAGCTAGATATTACATAATAGGGCTGGAAATGAAATAGGAAACTGATTTATTCTCATTGTCCATTACCGCAATTCAGTGCAATTTATTTAAGGCCCCTATCTCTCACTCCAAGGGAAAATGCAAACATTAATCATCATAGACTGTATCTTGGATACCAGTGGTCTGGATAATTAGTTTGTTACCCTCTGTGCATGTGCAGTCTTTTCATGTTCAGGAGGATACATAGGAGTCTCATCAGCTGCACTGTGCGTGTGGGCTTGTGTACACATCACAGTTTAAGCAAACAGGAGATAGTTGTTATCTTCAAATCAGTGATGTCCTCAGTTTTCTTTTAGAGCCAGTTTTTATTTCGTTTGGACTGTACTTATTTTCTTACATCCCAAACCTCAATGTTCTACAGAAACCTCATTTTTCTTGCTTGGGTTGTCGAGAAATCGTTGTGGCAGGAGTAAGATGGAGATGAGTAGAGGACATGGCCTGAGTGTTTGTTTTGATTTTAGGACAGATTTTTGATGTCCCTGTTAATCAATGCACCCATAGTTTGCCTGTCCCATGCAACTCCCTTCTGGTGAATTTGAAGGTGCAGCTAGATCTTGACTATGGTGTGCATGTCCCCTGTAGCATGATCCTGAACACCTGACCATTGCTTTATGAAGACATATAGATTCAACAAGCAGAAGCCCATCCTACTTTACATGCAGCTGCCCACCAGTGGGCAAACATTCAGAGACAGTGACGTAAGCAAAAATCACTGATATCTGATTTCTTCTTGACCCTATGAAAATATCCATCCTCCAAGTAATACTGACAGGGGGTCAATCCATGTGACCTCTCCCACTGTCAAAGACAAAGTTATGAAAAGATAAGGTGTCCTGCAGTGCAAAGACAGACAAAATGCTCAGCTTTTGCCAGTTCTGCTGAAAGTAGAGGAAGTCACCAATATTTTCAACTTGTTGGATTCTGAGATTGGTCCTGCTTTACATTATTCATAGTTCCTCCTTTACTGCCTTTGGGCCAGGAGTAGAGGCCGTTGTTTTTGCTCTGCTGGAGATGGTGTAATGGGAAGAGGAAGTCAAGCCACCCAAGGACAGAGACTTTGCTCAGATAGGATGAGGACACCAGCATCTTATTCATGTTGCATGCTCATTCCTCCTTTCTCAGATAGCTGCCAAATGACCACATGACACTTCAACATCAGTGAATAATATTGAAAATAAACCAAAGGAAAAAATCAGGTGTAGACAGAAGAAGAGTGCACCAGTTAATGGTACATTTGCTGAACAGGTCTTCATGTGCTCCTCAAAAAGAGCCGTATCCTGGAAAAAATAATTCATCCATGATCAATTTCTTATCAAAGACTAAAGCTAATTAATTAACATCATATGCATCAGGAACAGACCCTCAAAAGCCTAATCAAGGCTGATCTAACCTTGTACCCACCACTGAATCTTTCTGAAGGTCCCTTCCCCAAGCTCCTTGAGTCCCCCTGAACCAAAACGGCCTGGGGGCATTTGCAAGATCAGATTTTCCCTACCCACTCTTCATTCGAGCCCTGCAGCCGTGGTTTCACACCGGGCTCTGACAGACAGACCCCCTTTTAACACTTCATCTCTCCCTACTGGCTGTTATTGCGCAGTTTGTGGTCTATTCTCTAAATGTCTATGAGAGGATTAATAGTTTTACTGCTAATGGGCTCCTAATTATAACCAAAGATCTGCAAAGGCTCAGGTCCAAGTTTTCTCATACCCACTTGTGCAACCTCGAGATGCCAGAGAGGGGAGAGGGGAACCTGGGGAGGCAGCCCCCTGCCCCAAGCTGCCTGTGTCCCGCTGCCTGCATGCACATGCACGCATGCGTGCACAAGTCATGACTGTTCCAGATCCTTCTAGCAGCCTGTTTGTCTCCTTGCCTTTAGCACTTGCCAGCCTTGTACGAAGCCAGGCCCGATCACACTGGTGGTGTCGGGGAGGGCCCTCGTGGGCACCCAGCTTTGGTAACAATGCAGACTTAACTACTCCCAGTCATTATAAGCAGTATCTTTATGTGTATACCTTATCCAAATATTCATAAAGGGCTGAACTTTGAGCAACCCTTCGTAAGTGTAAGTGAGACTGTCCTGTAGACAGCAATGGACCCGGATTTGTGTAGGTTAGGACTGCTGGAGAATCCCAGGAGACTCTGGCAGCTGCAACATGATACATGCAGCTTGGATCAATTTAGGATTAGTCTCTGTCCTCTCTTAACATTTAAGCATAGCCAGGAAAAAGAGCTCACACTCCACTTTTGGACGACAGAAGTGAAAGTCTGTGGCGGGCCCGCCTGTATGTTTTCCTGCACAGAGCTACTACCCACAGGAAAGTAAACCTGGGGCCGTGTTTGTTTTGTCTCATGGTACCAACTTGGTATGTGCAAACAGGACCAGGGAAATAGCAGGAACCAGACCACAAGCTGATGTCTCCCCCCATTGGCTATTGACTTAAACAGAGGGTCAGTGATTGATACCAACTGGAGATTTGGCCACTGGTCTGCTTCACGTAGCATTGCACAGATTAACTTTTGGATCAGCCAAGGCGCCTTGTGAAGTTAGGTCTATTGTGTTGAGAACTGCTGGCTGAAGAAAAAGAAAACAAAGAAACATTTCTGGAAGCATAAAAATTGCTTTGTTTTGGGTTTGGACTTAAAAATCACAAGAACAAGCGGGGTCTGCATGCAGTGAGAATTTTATAGACTTTGCACTTGTCTCTAATCCAAGCTCTGAATGTTTTTCAGAAGGGACTTCAGGCCAGGTCTCCTGCATCCAAGCATGCTATTTAATCCCTGGCTCAGCAGGAGGAGACCACCAGTGCTTTCCCCTCACCATCGTTGTGAGTGGCAGCTGAAAACACAAGAGAAATGTCATTCTGTGCCAGCTGACAGGACTTGCCTGCCCTTTTATGTTTTGGTTTGGGTTTTTTTTTTGATAAATCAAAAAGAACAAGCAGGATGATCTGGAAGGATAATTAATTATTCAGGCAGTGTTTCATTTAAACAAGCACCTATAGGGAGGCACCAGGAGGTGTAATAACAAGCTGCCAAGCAACAAACACGGTGAAAGGCTGCAGGGAGCCAGGAGCAGGTCCGAGGGCAACGTTGCTTCCTCGCACCCTGTTCCCCAACCTTCCCAGTACTTCTCTGTGGCAGGAAATCAGATGGTATCAGTCCACATGAGCACTGACCAGATGCGGTTTGCTATCATAGCACTTTTAAGTTGTTCACCAAACATATCCTTGTTATGAGTAGGGAGCAGAGGTTTCCTTCGTGCACACATAAAGATTTTTGCAGCTTTTTGGATGACAAAAACCTTGAGAGAACAGCCTGTCTGCAGTAGGTGTGCATACCCATGGGGTAATCAGAGTAACATACGTTGGTAGTAGTGTTTTTTAAGCCGAAGTACGAGGGTGCATCTACTCAATTGACAGCACACACATCAATCACTCTTACTCCGTCCCTTCATCTGGCATCATGAGTTTCTCTGGTGATGTGCCCTGGGAGCAATGCACTGAGAAAAGCATCCATCCATCACAGAATAAAGCTGTTCTGCTGCTGCTGCTTCACCAAGGTCTTGGCCACCAGGGCAGAAAGCAGGCTGGCTCTGTACCGGCACCCTCCATCCCAGGCCAATCACCTCGAGAAGTGAAAGAGAAACTTGGTGAGAGTGGTGAAAAGATATTTCTTTTGAGAAGAAGTGAAAGAGTTCAGGAAATGCTGCCCTGAGATCTGTTAGGGCAGGAAAAAACTTCAGGATTTATTACCAAGTATGGGAGTCCAGCTTGTAACTAGCCCTAAGAGAGACACTGAAGATTGTGAGAAGATGACAATTATTTGGATGTGTCTCAATTAATTTGCTGATTTGCAGACTGAAGGCTGGTGAGCCTACAACACGGGAAAACATGCAAGGCGCAGACTAATCTCTCCAACACTCACATTAGAAAGCAAAGCAAAACTATGACCTCTGTGAAGTCAATGGGAGTTTTTCCACTGACTCCAATGGAGCCAGGATTTCACCCTGTGTTTTCCATAATGAAGGCCAGATTGTTCCCTTGATTTATGCAGCACGGGATTTTTCCAGCTTCAGTGCACATTGTCTCTTGTTTTCCAATAATGCATTCAAAAGCTGAAGTACACCTCCGTGAAACAAAGAGGGGTACACAATGCATTTAAGTAAAATAAGCTTTATAGCAATGGAACATGATGTTGACTGAGTTTGCTAGTTCCACTTTGTGACCAATACATATGCAAACCACAGCACCTCTTGTTTTTGCAGCAGAGTGCTGTAGTCTTAGAAAACGAGGATCATGGCATTGACCTTATGTTCAAGATGAACAAACTGACATGAACAAAGAAATCCCATGCAGCCTGTCTCCAGTTAACTGTTTGTCCACCATGCTGGCCTTGCTAAATTTACTTGAGAAAACTAGTGGCTTTTAAGAGAGAACATTTCAGTAACTCTTTGCAGTTCTGCTGACTTCTGCTAGTCCACCAGGGTCTCCAATTGAATAGGGCAGTAGTTTCATTTTTAAGATCTTACATTCTAATTTGACTGAGCAATTGTCTTCTTTTCCTCCTTTGCATGTTTTCAATCTTAATGGAAATAGCACGGAAAACGTGATCTCACAGACGTGAAGGAGTCAAAACTAAGAATGACAATAACACGGAAGACCTTAATTTTTGTGTGCAGTCTTAAGGTTTTGAGCTGCAAATGTTTGAGGTCACCAAGACCAAGCAAAGAAATAGGCCTTGAACTCAGGGACCTCAGAGTTACTTTGCGGTGCATTACAACTTTTATTTATAATGTGATCATCAGGTGGCACAAGGCTGAAAAATGCCATTTATGGGAGGGTCCTGTAGAGTTTGTTAATTTGCTCACCACAGAATAGAGATAAATGATTAAAAAAAAAAAGCCACAGAGCAGGGCCCTGGGGCTATTAGATAAAATGTATGGTAAGTGCTAGATTATATGCTGAGGAGCAAAGAAGGCAGGCAGTCCTGAGAGTATGTGGAAACATATCCTCTGGCTCAATGGCCCTGAATGGGCATTAGGGGACACAATGCCAAAAGCAATTCAACATGAGAAATTCCACTGATGTGATAACAAAGTTAATAAGAGCATTGAGTGTATGAACAAGGAAGAATTGAATAGGAGAGGAGATTAAGGTAATTTTACCTCTCTGTACAGTACAAAGCTGACTACTAGGAGAATCCTGAACAATTGTAAAACAACGCTGGAAAAAAACAAAGAAACACAAAACTGATACTAGGGCCGAAACAAGTAAAGCCTTTTCAGGACAGAAACGTAATAAATTCAGCTTATCTTATCAGAAAACAACTGAAGCGAGTAAACAAGAAATAATCTGATGATGGAAGGAAAACAGGCAATGCTCACAGGATCTTTAATTTAGTGCTGAAAGGCACAACAAAGCCAGCATGTCGAGAAAGGTCCAATATATTTAGATGAAAACTGAGGACACACCTTTCCTTACTTGATCCAGGAGGGACCAGCCGTTAGACACACTTCCAAAGGAAGTGACGAGCAGCCACCTCTCCGTGTCCTGACTTTAAGTTTATCTGTCTTACAGGAAAGCACACATAAATAAAACAAAGTTAATGGAGCACAATACAGCCATAACTAGATGAAATGTAATGGCCTGTGATGTACACAAGGTCAAACTAGGTGATCTAATGGTCCCTTCTGGCCTGAAACTTCATAAATCATTTCTCACACGCTGCCCTAATGAGCTAGCTCCCTGTTTGGACCAGAGTTGGCTCTCAGTTTCCCACTCCAGTTTCACTGCCGTGGTGGCATGCAGGACACTTTCAGGGCCAGGAGCGGTGGAGGTGGCTGGGAAGAGGTCCATACATGGCATCCCACATATATCAGGAGCAGTACAATGCAGAGGTGCATAGGGCTTGGCTTTCAGGGGTTTCTTTGCCTGTTTCTAGAGCTGGTCTTTGACGTTTCAGTGTCCTTGCTAGCTTATCACCTAAAAAGTGCATCTGTCAAAGGATCTTACTTTCCAAACTCAATGTTAGGAAAGTCCGTGAACTGGTACCTACATCTGTGGGGCCGCACATGCACCTGAGTGTGGCACTGCTCCAGGTCCTTGCTGAATGGGCCACAAGTCCCTGTTGAAATCCTACAGAATAACACCCTAAAAATTGGTATTTTAGGTAGAAGGATGCTGTGCCTGAAGGCTACTTATCTCATTTGAAAAACAATCTTATAGTTTCATTCATCAGGCAGCTACTCCTTGCTTCAGGGGCTTTGTGCAATGGAGAATATGCTTTTCTTCTTCATCCTGCCAAGCTTGCCCATATATTAGCATTTCTGCGTGGAGTTGATTGACTTGTTAAGAGATTCAATTTCTGTAGGCATCACAACAAAGACAGGCGTCCATCAAGTTTGTTAGAAATTAGCGATCTCCTTTCATTCAAATTTAATCACAAGTGAAGTTTAACTTGCATTTGTGAAGGATGAGGCATTCTGATATGGCTTTATGGTTACAAAAAACATATAATGATTTTGATACTGGAGCCAAAAGGACATCATCAGACAGGAATAAAATTGTCTCCTTGGCAATATTTAAAATACTTTCAAAACCAAGTGCCTTGAATTAATGTTTTTCCAGCTCTTGAAGGGCATAGTAAATTCTCTAATGTATTGGAAATTATATCTAAATGTAATCAGCAAAAGCACTAGTACAGTTTATTTCCAGATGAGACCTTGAAATTCTGTCCTATTGTTCAGATATCTTTGTTACACTTTCATCCTGTTAATTAATTATTTAATGAAATTATCCCTTCTTGCCCTCCATGTGAGTAAGTAGGTAACTTAGCTATATTCAAAATCACAGTCTGATGCAGTTTGCTGACCACAAAACTTACGGATAGCTTATTGTATTTATATGTGTAGAAATATGTACATGCAGACATATTTGCTCATATAATACAGTTGATAAATTATCTTTCACTTTAAAAAAATTAATTGGCTACTTTACCCTTAATGTGCCATTACATTAAATAAATGTTAAATGCGACAAGGAACAGAAAAAATTAAATACTATTTATGGATTTACATACATATGTGTATGTGTGTGTGTGTGTATGTGTGTGTGGTCTTCTATTCTGATATAAAATGCACTTGTTTTTTTTACAATTGCGAAAATGTACTGCAATTAAAAATTTAGAGTATTAAAATTAATCAGAAGTAAAATAATGATTATTTTCTTTTATAAATGACTGGAAAAATATGTAGTTCTAAATTTATGTGACATACCACAGTTCCAAAATACTTATATGCACAGAATGTAAACCACAAAACCATCCTTAAATACCTTTTTGATTACTAATGTCTCATTTGATCTGAGGCTTGACTTCAGGACAGTCAGCTAATTGCAAATACTTCTATGGAATTCCCTGGGCTTTGGACAAATTAACACACTTCAATACAAGAAAGAAAGGTCTTGGGCTTTGGCACACACTCTGCACCATACCACAGTGAGACAACAGCCTTAAGTCTAGCTTTGTTCCGCTTTCTTTTCTCTACAGTATGAAAGCATGTATGAAGGAAAGTAAGACCATGTTAGTCTTCTCCAGGTTTTTGGGGGCACTTAGAAGGGTGTGCAGTAGCAATTGAATTGTACTCTAAAATGTCAACAAGATTTTCACTGGAAGAAAGAGAATCATTCTTAAGTGTATTCTTTGCCATCAATAACGTACAATTTAAAAAAAATCCAATCAGGGAAACGCACCACATTTTAGAAGCTTTTGCAAATCATATTTCTGCCCTTGGATCCACATGTGTGGATTCTTGTCCTTGAGCAAAAGTGGTGAAATTAATTGGATTACCATTACTAGTTGTTCTTCTTCCGATAAAGCTGAAATATTCTGGGAAACTTAAGCAAGGAAGAAACTTGTTTGGTTGTGAATTATGCTTCTCAAAAAATTACACATCTCTGCAAAACTTGTTATTAGGCCATTTTTAAGTGAATGATACAAAAGCAACTGGAAATTCAACCTGGCCTGTCTTACAGACTTAATTAGTCTCTTAAATAGTTTCTTTTCAATGGTTTTAATATTTTGCAAATATTGAGAAGGAATGATTATATGCTTGGAATAATTTTACTGGTTTCCTTAAGTCAGAATTTTCCATTAGTAATGTTCCTTTCCCTCTGCTCTGTACAGAGACATTTCTGACTGACATAAAGTAGATGAACTCAGCAGGCTGTTCCTAAGTCCCTAGAAGCAAACACAAAGAAAAGGCCAAAACACAGAAAAAAGAGAAAGATTTCAAACTGTCTTAAAACAAAATTAAGTTCTTGGCAAGAATTTATGCAATGTGTCTAGGAGAGACCTCTCAAGATTACCAATCCAACCTTGCTGCTTCTGCTAATCTAGTATTAACCTTTCTCTTTTTGGTGAGTTTTTTTCAGATTCAGTGGACAAAGCATTGAGATTTTAATGAGGGCCACTGTCCTCTTGAAGATTATTTCACAGACCGTTACAGCCTCAGTGTTAATTAGAGGGAGCTAACAGGCAAAGACTAAAATACAGTTACTACTTTGGAAAATGCACAATTTTCTCAGCATACCAATTTTTTTAGTAGGAAATTTTCACTCGTGGCAGCTACAATTAATTTTTTCTCTTCCCTTCAGTTCAGTTTTCATTTCATTTTCTTTTACAGTATTTCCAGTAATGTTCTAAACTATTATTTTTCTCACAGCTGAATGACCTCTAAGAAAAATTAGTTAGCACTACAACATTTTAAAATGCATTTTTTTTTTTCATGTACCTTTCACCTCCATTCTCCCCATTTACTTGGGCAAAGCAGTGTTTGAAAACCTAGGCCAATTCCGGGCTGGGAAAAAGGTAAAATTGTGATTACTTTGACAAAAGATGCTCCAGAAGATGCAGGATGATTTGGGAGTCAGTGTGCTAACTGTTTCCAGATGTTTGCATTGTATTGTTTTCTAAGAACGGGTGTGCAGCTGTGCACGATACCCCTGTTTCCCTGCTTCTACTAGTGTCATTCTGCCTCTACATCAATCTGTCCTTACTTTCTGATGATAGTTAGGAGAGATAAATCAGCACATACAGCAGAAAATATGATACCATACAAAACACAGGAATAAACATACAAGGGTTTAAAGGAAGCACTAGTTTAAATTAGTGTGCCAAATGTGAAGGCAACGACGAGCTGTCCTGCTCGTTCCTTCAGAGGTGTGTCAGCATTTTTCTGTTTCAGGTACTGTGGAATCAACATTTTAGAAAGCTGTTGATTCTAGTTATTAAGCAATTTTGATCTAGCATCCTTGCCATCCAGTAAACAGGGCTATTACTCAGTGTGCATTGCAAAGGAATCTGAATATGCTTCAATTTGTACTGGCAGGGAAGTCCTGAACTGTAGTACCACCTCACTGTACTAAAAAAGCACAGTGCCTGTATCGAAGTGTCTTGGGATGGTATCTGAAGGTTATGGGCCTGTTACTTGTTAGTGATCATTAGGGCCAATATCCCACCCTGCAGCATTTCTGCATGGAGCGCTGCTTGTGGGAAGAGGAGCCAATGCTCACATGCTTGGGATGAATTGTAGTTTCCCAGGCTCCAGTGGGAATGAATTAGTTGTCTGCCACATAGGATGTAGATGGCATGTAAAGTGTATGCAGTGCACAGCGTAAGGTAACTCTTAGTGCAATTATCTCCCTATTCAGTGTATTGTCACTGTATGAACAGCCTAACAGGGTGAAAGGTGGCTTTTTAAAATAAGGAACATATTAGCTGGTTGTATGGTTGTATTATGCCTGTGTCAGATTCCCTCTGTTAGTGCAATCTACAAATACTCTTGATCCCTTGCTGCCTTGAACACAAGTGACCTGCACAGTGTGAAACATCCTGCAACTTCCCAGTCACTTAAGACAATCAAGTGCCTCTTCACAGAAACCTGATTTCTGACATTACTGGTAGTTTTTTCTCACATTGTTAAAGTTTCTCACCCTTTCTGCCCGATTCACTCTGTATGTCCTGTTAAAATGGACTCCCCCATCTGCAATACTCTACATCTACATCCTTTGGTTCTTCTAAATCTTCACACACTGTTACACACACTTTTTCACTTATGTCCCCAACCTCAGAGCTCAACACAGGTGAACAGAGAAGCAAAAGGGGAGATTAGAAGAACAGAAGACCACAAAAGTGTAAAGAATAAGCAATGCTCTCACTCACCAGTGTTTCTGGAAAGCAAAAAAAACCCTCAGGCTACATGAACATCAGATTCCATCTTCCTTAGAAAGAAGCTATACATTTTGCAGACAGAAGTAGCGGGTGTGGGATTTACTATTCATCTGTGTCAACCCAACCCTTTAAATAATTTCTTGTAAACAGGGGATTTCACAATGTTCTCCAGTGGCATAAAACTCACTTGCCCTCACTTACTTCTACTATTTATTAATTACATTATCCCCAACAAGCATCCTAGGATCCACTGCAGACTAAAAATCTTTGCTCATTTATAAATTGTGTTTGTTTCTGTATGATGCACTGAGATAAACATCACCCCCACCAGAGGAGGAGCCATCCTCAATGTAAACCTCTGCTTGAAGTTCTCATCCAAAGAACATCTTCAGAAACACCTGTGAAGTGGCTGGGTTTTGTTTGTAAAGATAACGATGCATATTCTATTTACTCACTGTGGTTTGTTCTTCATGGAAGAAATACCCAGCTAAGAAACAGCAGCAGGTTTGCTGGGCTTTTTTTTAGGTTTTGCTCCTTTTCTTTCTTATTTCTCTAAATAATTAATTATTTAAGAATGTGGAAGATAATTTTACTTTGGAACTAATGTCTTAAATATTTTTTTCTGTACCAGACTTATCAGCTTCCAGGAAAAGACAGTGTTTCATTTGTTTTGGTTTAGAGATGAACATACAGTGGCACACAAAAAAAATATGAATAAACATGTCAGACTTTAAAAGAAGCCTTAGTTCTAGTCAAAATGTCAAAAGTGAAGGTGATGGCAAGCTGTCCTGCTCATCGCTTCAGAGGAATGTCACCATTTCTCAATTTTATATACTACGGAAACAGGTATTTAGGAAGGCATAAACAGTATAGTAGCAACCATCTCCAATAATCTACAGATTTGAAAGCTTTGGGACACAATCGGCTCACTGTGTAGGAAGTCTGGGATGGTACTGACAGTACCACCTGGAGCAGAGACCTGCAGCCTGGGAGGTTTGGGGGACTGCATTCGAGAAGCACAGGGATCTGAAGGAGATCATACAGGTTGCAGCTTTTATTTCACCTTACTTTTAATAGGGGAACTATTCACTTAATGTCACTTCCTTCTGAGGGCTTTAACTGGTCATTGGTACAACAAACAACTGGCTGAGATTTTTTTTAAGTGGGGATAAGGGGATAAGAGTTGAGTGCCTGGGTAATCTCAGGGAAAATGACTAGATGATAACTCAAAATTGTATGAGCACAAATTTTTCTCTTCCATCACTTTTTTTCCTTCATGTACACTTGTTGGTAATCTGCGTATTGCTACAGTCACTCACTACAGATTTCGGTTACTTCTAAGCACCCTTCACATGAGAAAAACAAGTAGAAAATAGGAAAACAGTTAGACAAAAATGATTAAAAATGTAAAGAATGCTCATGAGCCAGAGAAAGAAGCAAAAACATGGACTCCATTTTAATGAGGTCATGTACCTACTGTGTCTGAGGACATTTCATTTAAGAATGAGTTTGCTTGAATACAGAGGCATTGTTTTCTAATTATTCAACATGAAATTTCATTGTTGGTTCTCTTCAGTTCATCACCAAAAATACAGGTTTTTTTTTAAAAAAGTCTAATTCCACTTCAGAAATAATATTGTCAGATACCAATGATGTTAAAGAATATTGTTAGTATTGCAAACAATACTTCATAATTCATGTGAGACTCCTATTGTTGGTATTGTACTGCGGAAAGCCATGGCTGCAGTCATCCCAACCCTTCTTAGAAATAACCAGGCGAGGGTGGCTGTACGTGACAGATGAAAGATCTCCCCATCCCAGGAGCCGCTTGTGGCAGGTGCCTGGAGAAGGATGCAAGGACAGGTGGAACACACAGTAATAACCAGAAAATTTTCCCAGCCTCACATGGGCTGTACACCAATCACTGTGGGACCTCCCCAGTCAGAGATGATGTCTTACTTTTTAAAGTTTTTTGGTAGGTTGTTCTTCCAATGAATTTGTCCAGCAACCTGTGAACCCACTTTCATTCCTGGTGCCCACAGGAAGTTTTGGCCATATTATGTAACAAAAGATGTGGAGGGGTATCTTCTCTTGTTGCCTCCAGAACACCCTCTTATTTCTTTTTGATGACTCTGAGCACTTGTATCTAAAAAAGACAAATAATCATGCCGCACTGACCTTCACCATGCCACTCAGGATTTGACAGTTCTTCACTGTAACCTCCTCAAGTCTGAAGACTTTGGATTGTATTTAGGATGTTACTGAGGTATTTCTTGCATGATAGCTGCTGCTATAACCTGAATGTTCTTCGCATATTTTCTTTGAATTGTCTCCAGTTCTACAGTACAGTTTGAGATGCGTACAGCATTTGAGAAGTAAAGATTTACTCAAGGACACAATGAAATTTTCTATTCCTTCTGTATTCTTCTCATATTAATTCTTACCTACATTGATGCTAGCATGGCGGATCAGCAAAATGGTCATTATCTCAGATTTAGACAGACATACTTAAATGTCCAGAATGTCTCAGTATTTCTCTTTGGCGGAAGCCTCATATCAACTGGGAACTTGTTGCAGGCATAATGTGTGTGGAAGCACTGTATTCACAGTAGTGAGACTAAGAGCCTTCTGAAATCAAGAGGAAGATTTCCAGTGACTTAAATGAAAGCTCTGCAAGGCCTTAAGGCCTTGACTGACCTGACCACCATTTAACCACAAGAAAACACCAGTGGCTGGTTCACTTTTCTTGAAGACTAAGACACACTATAAACTTTCACTGTTAGAATACAAACAGCTATTCCAGAACTACACAGTTACACAGGTAGTTTTTCATCTTGAATACTAAATTATCTCTCATCCTGTACGAAGACAGCCTCATCAAGTCAAAGTAGAGGAAAAAAAGTCGATCATGTCCACGTTGTTTTTCTTCTTTTATGACCAATATACCTCAAATTAATTTTTTGTTTGAATTCTGAAAGCGTAAAAATTTCACACAGTTTTACTTTCCTGTGTATTTCATCCTTCCATCTTCTTTCTTCTCTCTCCCATACTTCCCTGACCTTTCTTGCTTTTCTTTTCCGTAGAACTACTGGACGGCACCCATTGCAGATCTATCTGTACTCCTCACAGTGCTCACTCCTCCCAAGTCCCCAGAAGTGTCTGCTACTGGGAGCTTTCTTCCATGCCTTTCCTACCTCTACTGTAAGAGCTTTTCCAGAATTCAGGAAGATTTGAAAAAGTATAGAACAGAAGCAAAAAAAAAAAAAGAGGTGATTAAAAAAAAATAAGTTATTTATGCATGTGTATATATCCGTATATACAGAAAGAGAGAGAAATGGTGGAAGTCATTGCTGGGCCGCTCTCCATCATCTTTGAAAGGTTCTGGAGAACAGGTGAGGTGTCTGAGGACTGGAGGAAAGCCAGTGTCACTCCAGTCTTCAAACAAGGCAAGAAAGATGACCCAGGAAACTACAGGCCGGTCAGCCTCACCTCCATCCCTGGAAAGATGATGAAACAGCTTGTTCTGGGTGTCATCTCAAAGCATCTGGAAGAAAAACAAAAAGTTATCAAAACTAGTCAACATGGATTCACCAAGGGGAAGTCATGTCTGACTAATCTGATAGCGTTCTATGATGGTGTGACTGGATGGGTGGATGAGGGGAGGGCAGTGGATGTTGACTACCTTGATTTCCGCAAGGCTTTCGACACTGTCTCCCACATCATCCTCACAGGCAAGCTTAGGAAGTGTGGGTTAGATGAATGGACAGTGTGGTGGATTGAACAGTGGCTGACAGATAGAGCTCGGAGGGTTCTGGTTAGTGGTGCACAGTCCAGCTGGAGGTCAGTAACAAGTGGTGTTCCTCAGGGGTCAGTACTGGGCCCAGTCCTGTTCAATATATTCATCAATGACCTGGACGAAGGGATAGAGTGTACCATCAGCAAGTTGCTGATGACACAAAACTGGGAGGAGTGGCTGACACACCGGAAAGCTGTACTGCCATTCAGTGTGACCTGGACAGGCTGAAGAGTTGGGCAGAGAGAAACCTTATGAAATTCAACAAGGGCAAGTGTAGGGTCCTACACCTGGGGAGGAATAACCCCATGCATCAGTACAGGTTGGGGGCTGACCTCTTGGAGAGCAGCTTTGTGGAAAGGGACTTGGGAGTCCTGGTGGACAACAGGGTGACCATGAGCCAGCAATGTGCCCTGGCGGCCAAGAACGCCAACAGCATCCTGGGGTGCATCAAGAAGAGTGTGGCCAACAGGTCAAGGGAGGTCATCCTCCCCCTCTACTCTGCCCTGGTGAGGCCGCATCTGGAGTACTGTGTCCAGTTTTGGGCTCTCCAGTTCAAGAAGGACAGGGAACTGCTGGAGAGGGTCCAGCAAAGGGCTACGAAGATGATGAGGGTATTGGAACATCTCTCTTATGAGGAAAGGCTGAGGCACTTGGGTCTTTTTAGTCTGGAGAAAAGAAGACTGAGGGGGGATCTTATTAATGTTTACAAATACTTAAAGGGAGGGTGCCAGGGGAGTGGGAACAGTCTTTTTTCAGCGGTGCCCAGTGATAGGACAAGAGGTAATGGGCACGAACTTGAACATAGGAAGTTCCATCTGAACATGAGGAGCAACTTCTTTACTTTGAGGGTGGCAGAGCACTGGAACAGGCTGCCCAGAGAGGTTGTGGAGTCTCTCACACTGGAGACATTCAAAACCTGCCTGGACGCCGTCCCGTGCAGCCTGCTGTAGGTGACCCTGCTCTGTCAGGGGGGTTGGACTAGATGATCTCCAGAGGTCTCTTTCCAACCCTGATCATTCTGTGATTCTGTGATTCTGTAAAGTAACAACTACACTTTCTTCTTGTAGATATATACATATGTTTTTAGGACTGTTAGTTCTGAAGAAAGTCTATATCTCAACAGAGAAATGTTAACGAACAGGTAGCCAGCTTTTCTTTTGGACTATGACTGGTTTCTTGTACAAAACATTTTTTAGTTGTTAAAAAAAACCTAAATTGCCCTCAAGAGCTGGACAGTCTGTAATAAAGAACAAGTGTCACTAGTAAGTTCAAATCATATTATGAAATGTTATAAAGGCAACATCTTCTATCTCCACTTTTTTGTGCATGCAGTTGAAATTATTCACTTGTGTACTTGTGTTTTGATGAACCTTGTTTTGGTTGTTCCTTGGGTATACCTGTATTTTGCTATATTTCATATAGTTGCTTTTTTTTTTTTGCTATGTTATACAACTGCATGGAAGTGATTTAATTTTTCTCTGAAATAATGCATTTTTTAACACCAGCAGGTAAAATACAGTATTGTCTTGATGTTGAGAGGCAATTTAACACCATCACTAATAATTTTTTCACATATTAATCTATTTTAAATCCTCTTTGTAATTTTGGGGTTTTTTTACTGAACATCATGACTATGTTGCAGCAGTTCAAAAATGTGACTACTAAACTCCAGTATGAACTGCAAGAACTCTTAAAATAACGGGAGGAATAAGCACATGAGAAGACAATCTTTTCCTGAGCATGCTGTGGTGGATGTCAGTGAAGGTGCAAGAGGCAGAGGTCCTTACAGTACTGGCTCGCAGACCTCATTCAATGGCACCATATGAAACAGTAAATGCTATTCACTGTGAATATAACGGAAAGAATTGTGTTCAAAAGTACTGCCAGGAAAATTGCCCTGTTTTGGGGATGGCATGTTTATTTCATATATGTTATCACCAGTGTTGCATTAAAGGGCAAAGTAGTTTCGGCAGACAATAAACCCCCTTGCGTTCTAACACTCCTCACCGAGGTGGGAGGCTCAGTGCAGCTAGGTTTAAATTCTGAGTGATGCCCAATTCACCACTATCAGTCCAGGCGCGTTTAACGTATTAAACTGTTATGGTTCTGGATACACTAATAGCAGACTGCACCTTCAGCCCAGTCGTGCTGATGACTAACACGGCCTCGCTTCGGTCGCGTTCAATGAGAAAACCCACACGACTCGCTGCCTACACAGTGCAGTTTATTTAAACAACAGATACACAAGTTCTTTTGGATTGCTGGTGATAGTGACTGTCTGCAAAGCACGTGTGGATACTAAAGATGCTAGCAATATAGCTCGGTTACAAAAGCGCCAAGTTATAAAACTACTCTATATAGAGATTTCTAAGCTTCCCAGGGAAGCACTTGGTATAGCCAAGTGTTTGAATCTTACCCACAAGCGTCCTTATGGGAGAGGAAGAGAGGCTCAGCCCATCAACTGGTCCCAGAAGTCCACGATGGCGTCTTCGCTCTCATCCCCCTTTTCCTGGACAACTTTTATACTATTTGTTATCTTCAAGGTGGAGTTTGAGTGACTCTAGTCATAAATACTTTCATGATGACTGGTGTAAAATTTTCTCACCTCTCATTTAAAGGTATAGTTTACGAAAAATTCAGGGCTCAGACTCAAGGAGGAGTGGTCGCACCTTGGAGGTGGGTAGCTTTTGGGATGGAGGTGTGTTTTGGTATTATAATGACGTTATAATGAGCAAAGTTCACTAAAGGACAGCATTTTGTCAAAAAGGTGACAGATTGTTGGCTCAGGGTAACAAGTAGGCAGTTTATCAGTTCTATAAGACCTCTGAGGGCTCCATTTGGTCCCCAAGTCCCCAGTTTATCACAGGGTTTTAGCCTCAGTGTCTCCACTCTGTTCCATCCTTTGCACTGTTTTTCTTCCATGGTGCCATCTCGTTCCCATGTTTGCTGGATTATAACAGGGTTTGGCCTTGGAGTCTCCACTCCACTCCACTCCCTCTATTGCTTTGCAAGCAATAGTGTACAGGGAATAACAGATGTAGCGGATTCTTCACATACCAGCTGCGGCTGTATTTTACCCTAGAAGCCTTTTGATTTTACACCTTTCCTTAACGTGTGACCAATGCTGTGTTATCGGTCATTTTTAGTAATCATTCCACAATCAGTACAACAGTTACTTAAATGAGGAAAGGAGTAAATGAATAGAAAATTTGTTGAACAATATCCCTACACTCGTTCAACCAAGTCATTCAGACTGGCATTGGAGTGTCTGAACATAAATTCACCTCTTGCAAATCTCACCCATCACATCAAAAGAAGTTTTACCCCTTATTTCTGGAGGGAGGGAAAAGATTTCTCCATAGATATTCATTACGGACCTTCCACTGCTCACAGTCAACTAGAGCAGCAAACCCCTGAATCAGAAACACAGTTTATCATGATTTCTAGAAGTGTTAAAGCAGGATACACAAAGTCTTCCTAAAAAAAAAAAAATAAAAATTATAATGCATAACTAAGCATAGCAATATAGCAGCTTGGTCTGGACTGGCTTGGAAGAATACTTTTAGTGTGAAAACCCCCAGTTGTCGGAGGCAATTGAGTGGGACGCAAGGGCTTGACAGCACAGAGTAACAAGGCCCTGCACTGGGTCATGCACTCCAGCCTGAGGCACCCATGCAGAACAGTCATTCCCTTGCTTTAGGAGGTATCTAAAGGTGGACATTAACTGTGAGCTTTTCCTGGCGGCCTGGCATGGGCATGGCTGTGACATGTGCAGCACAAATGAGGAAGACCCATGCCTTGGTGGGAAATGCATCACCTCACAGCCTTGGTCTCACACCTAGCTGGTGTTCTAGCTGCCTTTGTCTGTCTCCCATCTCAGGGAAGGGAATCTGGCTGAGGTCCCTCTGTCTGGCTTACAGCCGTGTGTCCTGACCTGCCGCAATCTTTGCCCCGGCCTGCCGCCACCAGGAATACTGACCACAATCTCCTGCAAAATAAACCATGGCCTTATTAAAACCCTTTGAAAGCCTGCACTTCTTTGAGGGTATGGGCCTGATCCAGCACCCAGTATGGTCAGCAGGAGATAGATCAGACTCTCCATGAAGCACAACCTTGTTAGCGGCTCTAATTTAGCAACCGGCGCTATGTCTTTTTAATCACTCGGCGGTTCTACTCTGTTCCTTCCCAAGCACAGAACGTTTCCGATTTGAAGAATTGCTTTCCCATAATTAAATGAAAAAGAGTTAGTTGCAGCCCTCTGCACAAATTACTACCCAGTGAATGCAGAATAATGCATTATAAGTAGTACTTTATTCTATTTATTGTACAGGTATTGATGTGTGTTGGATTTGTTCTATTTTAGAGGCAGTGCCATGGTAACTCGTCTCTCTTGACAAAGGCTTTATGTCAGAGCAGAAGTGGAAGACGCAGAAACTGAACTTCGGGTAGCCACTGAGATGAAGGCTGCCAGCATTACCCTCACCAAAGCATCACTAGAAAATAAGCCAGTGTGTCCGTCTCCTGTTGAGTGACCCGCTCACCAGGGAATTGCTGTCTGTGGGGCAACAATGGAGGCAAGGTAGCAGCCAGCAGTGTCTTTTTAAGGTAAAATGCAACAAATCTGTGCTGTGGTAGTTTCCGAGATGCTGGCTGCCCATATAGATTTAACCACTGGCGTGTTTTTAGTGATAAAATAACAGTATGGAAGGGTTACCTTGATCTGTCAGTGTTATTCAGTGCCGTCAGTAATGCGGCAGGTGACCAACAGTTGTAAAGACGAATGTAACGTCAGGTGCACTTTGCTGCCTTTCATTATTACTGTTGTTCTCACTTTGTGTGTAACAGCTTTGCTACCATTTCAAGGTACTGTTACAGACTGCCAATTTTGGGGGCTTTTGGGCTAGCCCTGGCTTGATTTCTTAGTCTGGCATGAGATTATCTAACCCCCTCCCAAGTCCTTTCTCATCACACCTGCTCCCCTGAGCACCCAAGGTTTTGATCTCTGAAAGACAAAACAACAGTGGGGTTTGATCCCTGGGCAGGGTCCCAGGAGATACTCCTGTTGCTCACGCCGCAGCCCACAGTCTCTTCTGGTTTGGGTTTTATAGCCTCCACTGCCACCAGCTCTGCAGTTGTATGCTGCTAATTGTGATGAGACCCAGGCTGGGCATGTTGGTGCCACAGACTTGAAATCAATACTTTTCATATTCATTGGTTGTTTCTTGAAAAAAAGAAAAAAAAAAAAAAAAACCAAAAAACCTCCGTTGGTTTTGTCCAAAAAGACCTGGCAGCCAGATTTGCCTCACATACCATTCTGGCTTGGGAAAGCCATCTTTGAACCCTGCCCTGAGTCACACTCACAAGTAGGTGTTTAGCAGCAAATCCAGCCTGAAAATAACCGCTAAGCAACGTGTATGGTGGTGCAATACAATTTTGCACACCGTGGGAAAACAGCGTGACCTGCGGTTGATATTGCAAACTTCACTGATCCCTACCTGATCGCCTAGCATGGAAGTCAGTAAGGTTGCACAACACAAGATGAGCCAAAAGAGCACTGGCGCAGCTTGCACAGGGCCTAGCTTTTGCCAGAGTGATGAGTCCGACACTAGTGAAAAAAACCCAACATTTACTGCCAATAGGTGTTATTTTAACCAAGCAAAGTGCATATTTATGTAGTGGCCTCTGTGGTATGGGAGGCACCACGTTTATTCTCCATCTGCTTTCCCTCATCCAAACGTCTTTAGATTCTGGGTTGTTAAAAATGACTGGTGCTAATGACATTTGTCGACATAATTCCCCAAATCACAAAGCAGTGAAAAAAAACCCCGTAAGCGGAAAGAGATGACCTGAGTTTACCATGGATTGTTTGCAGAGGCTTTCTTTCTTGTGTAACAGCTTGGAGGAACTGGAAGACAAACAGACTCTGAGCTGAAACCCCCGTGTTTGGGGACAAGGTGGGAGAGGGGAGCAGGGGATATGAGATCCATATGTTTGTCTTGTTTTGTATCCTAAAGACTTGCTGTTCCCGGCCGTGATTTTTCTTGAAATGTTAATTATAGGAGCTGAGGATGTCAGCAGTGCTCTTAATAGACTAACTTAAGTGCTGAAGAAAAATCACTCGATGAATAAAAAGCCAGTTTTAGAAACAGCAGTCAGCTGCAGCAAAACCGAAATACACCAGTGGCTCGCATGAGGAGTGCAGGACTGCACCTCTGCCCACCCCATGCTGTGCTGGCTGGGTCCCCAGCAGTGGGTTTGTCCATGTGCCTGTGTGCTATCTCCCAAAACCAACCTCAGCAAGAGTGGTGGGAAGGCGTGGGGCTGAGAGGGTGAGCCCAGGGCTGGCAGTGGTGGGGCACACAGGTGCCAATACTGCTGGTGCCATCCAGGGGCTCACCTGGATGAGGCAAATGAGTGAAAAGTGATGTTTAATCTGTTTAAAAAGGTCTCTGGGACAAGGTGTATCAGTTGTCCCTCTGCAAGCATATTTAATCGGTGCAACAAAACCAGGACTGGTATTTTTTTCCAATCTCATAGCTACGCCACCGTGTGATTTATCAGCTGCTGTGCCAGGGAGAAGCTAGACAGTGCCTTGCAGAGAGAACATCAGTCCCTGGGGCCAGGGGGCTGGTCCCTTCCCAGGGCAGGGTTGGGACACAGACAGTTCTCTGCTACCAGACCCCTGCTGGGGGCAAGGCAAGCAGCTGCACAAGGCACCCAAAAACTGGCTAAGACTGAGATACAGGGTCAAGCCCAGTCCCCAGCCCTCTGCATGGCAGACAACACATCGCTGCCCAAGCAGCAGTGGATGGCATCCACCAGCCAGCAGGCCCACTGAAAATGGAGGGTATACTCCTGAGGAGATGTGCCATGGTCACAAGCACCAGCCCACGCCAAGATGGGCAGCACTGCTTCCCTCACAGCCACCCCACCGCTTGCTGGCCAGGTGCTCTGGTGCCACAGCAGCATGTGACGATGGGAGTGCGGGCAGCTGTGCTCAGGGTGTCTGTGATGGACAGGATGATAATTCCCGTCGCAATGATTAACACTCACCTGAGACGAAGACCATTGCACTCTCAGCCCTTGGCCAGCTTCAGTGAAAGTGTGCTCCCTCCCTTCTCCTCTCCAGCGTCACCCCTAGGATGCTCCAGAGGCCACAGGAGAGAGTCAAGGAGGATGCCCACAGCCCTGTGCACCCTGCTCACACTGGACATACACCACACCACCTCTGCATGGTTCCCCTGTGGCTGCACCGACTCGCTGCAGACGGACAGGAGCCTTGATGTTGGCATGGGACCCAGCATCTGCCAGCAAGGGGGAATTATGCCCATCACCTCTATCAGGATGTGGACACACAGAAACCCAGTCAGTGCAGGCACTTGGGGAAAGGGACTTCTTGGTTGCCAGGACTCTCCCCAAAAGCAACATGAGCCTGAGGCCAAGGCTGTGCTCTCTCCTGTGGGGACCCACATGCTGCAGCTGGTCTATCCCTCCTGTTCTGCAGAGTATGAGGGGAGAAGGAAACATTTGTGGTGGGGGGTTAAAACACGAGCATGCTGAGAAGAGACATTCCCATGTTGCTCCTCGGTAGATACCAGGGGCTTCTCAGCACTGCTTGGGGGCTGGAGTCCACAAGCTCAGTTTCTGTCCACTTCACAGGCTGGGCTGGCTCACACTTACGTGTTTTTTCTCCTTCTGTTGCACAGGCAATAAATACTATTCACCCACACTCACACGTATTGAGACCATATGCTGTCTCCACAGTATCAGGGCACAGAAATTAAAGGACAGTTATAGGTGTGAAAACCAACTGGCAAGGAACCGTCTGCTCTGAGGGTGAAGTTGATCACCTCTGCCAAATTTGAAGGCTCTGCCCTGGCAATACATGCTGGGGAAGAAAAAAGTTTCAATTTAAATGTTACCCAGGACCAGGTCTGGTAGCACTGGCTCGAAGGGCATACAGAAAGATGCCTCTAGAGAGGAGATTTTTTTCCCCCTTTGATCAGCTATCACAAACCAGTTGTAAATTGGTTTCAGACTGTGAACGAGAAGGTGCCGAATGCCTTGTCACTCCTGTTGCAGCCCCAACCTTCCAGAGAAGGCCTTGGGTTACCCTGAGCAGGAGCCTGCCCTGGGGGTTACCTGTGTCCATATTCACGTTCTCTGCTAATCACCAATAAATTACTTCTTCTTTCCCAACAGTTTCTAACTGAGCTAGCCAGCAAACTAAGATTAATTAACCCCGGAGCAAGCTCTGCCCGTGCTGTGACACATTGAACAGCAGTATCAGTCTTTATGTATTTAAACATACATTTCAGGGAAAAAAGAGAGATGGAAAAATCAGGATAACAGAGTGGCAGACCTGGACCTTCCATGAGACTAGCAGTCATTGTATCATAACAAAGCACTGCTAGGCCTAGAAACATCTTCTTCTATATTGGAAGTGCTCAAAATATGTGTAAATAATTCGTTCAGTGTCTGTTTTATATAAGGTCAGACAGTAGGACAGCAAAACTACACATCTAATGCTTACATCACATTTTAAACAAGGGTTTGCTCACTTAGTCTCTGATCTTCTCCCATCCATCTCTTCTTTCCTTGCGTACCATTTATTACAGACCTCAGCCAGAAAAAGCACAAACTATTCTGTTCTAAGCAACCTTATTAATCCCTAGTTTAGGCCAAGTTTTAGACCAAATTGTGATAATTTGTGAGAGTATATATTTTTGCATGATGTGACTACCAGCTCAAGAAAGTAAAGCAATTGTTTCTCAACACCTCTCTTGTTCTATTTATGGTCTTTTTTATTAGTATTCTTAATTGCATCATTGATAAAAATAGACCTTAAAATCTTCAACTCTCAAAAGGTAGGAGTTGCTGAAGGAAGCCTGTGAGCGTTGTGCAGATTGAATGATCCTCAAGAATTCAAAACACAGGGATCTTAGCATAGAAATAATTGGGTGATTCTTCAGGTGATTTCTTCAAATATCTTTCTTTCTTGCATGAATTTTTGCCTGTCAAAACTTATGGTTTATGATAAATATTAATAAGCTGCTTTGGTAAATTAACCTGTGAGCTGGTTTAGTAGAGCCTGCCTAACCCTGTCCTAATGACATCCAAGACTTTTTTTCATCCTTTCTAGGTCCATCATTCTTCTTTATAACATAAACTTTCTCACTGATTTAAAAATAAATTATTATAGCCATTAAAAAATACTAATGGGAGTAATCAATAGGCACTGTGAATCACTTTTAAAATAATACAGTGATCAAGATGATTGATTTTCTAGTTATATGAAGCATTTAGCACAAAGACTTCATCATGAAATCAATTGTGGAAGTTTGCTGAGCCTCAGCAGAAGCAGGTGCAGGACTTTTGTTGCATATGCCCTCCTGGCCTGTTGTGTATTTCACAGCTCTCTGTGGATTTTATGTGGAAGGCAGGCGCAGGATGAGTTGATGGGCCTTTGACTGCTGCGAGGCTGTGTAAGGCTGCTGCTGAGCAGCAAATGGGAAGGCGCTTGGCTGTTTTTGCACCAAGTCTGACATGTTTTGGAGCATCAGGAAGCTCATCAGCCTCATTAAAGGGTCTTCTGCAAGCCCCTTGTGCAGCCTGAACGAACACCTTTACCCTTACAGTTGCAGTGAACAGAAAGCAACAAAAATGGCACCAGTCATTACTTTTATGCTGAGCCTTTGCTCTGTGACATGGCGCACGCTGTGGGGGCACACGTGCCCAGGTGGGAAAGACAGGAAAACACACAAAACTCTTCCTCCCTCAACCAGAGATGAGCAAGGGTACCAACGTATCAACACCTCCTGCCTGCCCAAGGGCCCATCTAAGAAGACCGGGATGAGCTGGGAAGGAGCTACAACTGTGGGTAGGTGGGAGGGCTGTGGGGGAGAGGACGCTCAAACAGTAGTCTTGGTGGGGCTGGGCTGCACAGGAGAGGAACAACCACCCTGCCCTTTTGCAATGCTGCAAAAGTACCCATGGACTGCTGAGACTGTCCATGGGCCCTTATGGTGCATCTGGCTTCGTGTCTCCTGATGCAGAGCAACCATAAGGGGTGGCTATGTCCAGTCCTGCTGCTGCTATGTGGCCCAGGCCTTAAAAATCCCTGGGGAAAGGGAATGGTGGGGAGGGTGTGCGGGCTGCGGTGCCCGTGTTGCTGGGACCGCAGGGCGATGCTTACACGGGCTCAGCGCTGAGAGTTTCTGCAGCTCTCACCGCTGCCAAACAGACTTCATTGCAACCAGTCAGTCATCTGCAGCGAGGTGTTTCATTTTGGGATGGCAACACAACCCACCGAGTCTGGAAGGCATACGGATTTTACCATGAAAGCAGGTAAGGCAGTTCCAAGTCACCCGATGAACACAAACTGCCAACAAATCTTTTTACTGTGGTTCAAGGATATTTTCACAGCTTTGGACAAACTTTATCTTAAGGCTTCTTCTCAGTGGATTATTTTCCTTTGACCTTTTGAATACTTGTAGCCAGCTCGTCTAATCTCAGGGAGGTCTCCTGGCAGAGGGAAGCAGACGCAGTCATAAAGTGGCTCTCATATTGTTTTACTCTAACCTTGAAGGGCTTGGTAGATCAATAGCTTGTGGAGGGATCTTTAATCAAGTTGCTGAACCTTCCTTTGGATGTCTAAGCACTCTGTGTTCTGAATCTTAATTACGTTCTTCACGGACTTGGATTTAGTGCTGTATTTGTTCACAGTATATTCATTCCAGACTGACATGAGTTAACCATAAGAAAAGAAAAAACTACATTTTTAAGAGGGCTGTGATTTGAGGGGCACTTTTAGCAAAAAGCCATAAAGCATCTGAAGGCCTGCTTCTGTTAGAAGATAAACAGGTATTTGCTAAGCCAGCTCCCCAAATGAACAAGCATTCAAATAGGATCTTCATTTGGAAAATGAAGAATAATTGGATATTCCTTTGCCCTATTACTACAGGTCTTCTATTTCATCAACTACGAGTTCAGCGACCTGGTTTTTATTCAGTTTTAGAGTGCAAATATGTCATGTTTGTAAGCATACCAAACTGCACCTTAATTTCATCCTTTTGAAAACAACAGAACCAAACAAAGACATTCAAACAAAAGAAAACAGCACATAACACTTCATGAAATTTTTAGGTTTTTTAAAGTAATCATTTTATCTTTCTTTTGGATGACATTGTTTATTGTAAGACATCATTTTTATTAAATACACTGTAATACAAGAGACTTTCCATGTCATGTTGAGAGAAGCTGGTCACATGATTCACAAACAAAACTTTTAACACTGATACCTAGGCATCACTTTGAAATCAGCCAAGATGCAATGAAAGTTTTAAAGCAATGACTTGTTATAACAAACTGCAAAACAAGAACCACTAAATATTTCCATGGAGACATCACATTGAAAAAAAAAAGGAAAAAGAACGGAGAAAGATAGCTCTACACACCAGGTCACAGTTTGGTGACAATATAGAGATTTATATTTATATGTAGATATCTTCCTCTTTACCTTAAGTGACAAAGAGAGCGATATCTAGAAATATATATATACATGAAGTATAGGTGGAGAGCAGGGCTGGGACAAATATTTCATAATTAATTGATTCTCTCTCTATTGGTGATTCAATTAAACATCAATGTTGAATTAAATTACTTGTATATAAAACACTCTTAGCTGCTTTTCTTTAAGTTACAGAAAGATATATATATAAGCTGCAAGATATAGGCCTCTGGAAAGATTTGATTTGATCTCTGTTTTCTCACATATTCCAATCAAACGGCCTCACTACTAGCAGCTTCTATTATCCTTGCCCAAAGTATTCAGTGTTTATAAAATACCAGCCAGTCATCACTCAGAACCTTCCACAAGCAAACAAAAAACCCCCACAGACCTAGAATGCATAGACGGAAAAATAACACACCCATCATTTCCCATTTCTTCTCCTGAGACGTATGTTTAAAAGATGGCAAAATAGTCACTTGGTTGCTATTGTGAAATTCACAGTGTTTTCCCTGCAACATGTAGACTTTTTATTTTTTTTTGCTTCATATCTGTGAAGAATGTAGCACGCTCCCCCACCCCACTCAAATAAAGGTGTTTTAACTAAGGCTCTAAAGGACCTCTTGATTCAAAGCAGCAGTGGTTCATCCCAGCCCTCACAACAAGAAAATACAACTTCCTGTGCTATCAAAACCTTCATCTTTGATTAGAAACCCCAATCTGTTCCCCAGCCCCTCCCCACTCCCCTCCCTCACATTTTATAGCAGTAGTTGAAATTCAGTTACAGGCTGCAACAACCCAGACAAAGACTTGTTCTAACACATATACATTGTACCTTAGTCATCCAGTGACCTAATCATTTTATTGGGTTATTTAATTTCTTTTTAAAAAGTCTACATCAACCACAACAAAAACAATCTTTCTGAAAGCTGGGGAGGGGTACAGAGAAAAAGAGGAAAAAGAAAGAAAGAGAGAAAAAGAAAGAGAAAAAAGGAAGGAAAGAGGAGAAAAGGAAAGAACGGAAAACAAAGAAGGAAATAAAGTGATAAAGAAATGGCAAGAAAGAATGAAAAAAAAGAGAAAAAATAGGCAGTTACTTATTTAACTGTAGACAATATATAGATATATTGTTTTACAAATCAAAATGAATGCAGTCCTTTTAAAAAGGGCTCACTCCATCATGCATCATGGGGTGCTGTTGCTTTACAAGTATCTGTTCTCCGTGGCCAGTTCTGAGTTCTGCAGATCTATTGAGAATGAAGGACAGAGGGTGGCAAATGCTGCTATTATTAATGCTGAATTTTGGCGTTCTCATTGTCCTACAAGTCGTGTTGCAGTCTGAATAGTCCACCTCATTCTTGGAATTATTTCATTACTGCAGATGAGTATAAAATGCTAATGGAGCTGCACTGTTATTCTAGGACAATAAAACAACATTAGCACAAACCCAGAAATGACACTAAAACAAACTCTGTTTTCCCAGCTTGGAAGCTTGTCTGTTCATTCCATTGTGAGAAATCAACAAGTGAGATGGGGATGGAAGAAACGTTTTTTATGCACTCATCTGGAGAAAAAAAAGTGCTTGTTGTTATATCTCTGGCATTCTAGCACTGCCTCTGCTGCACACCAGTTAAAAAGTTGAATCTTACAAACATAGCAAAAACAATATAAAAAGAAAAAAATAATGGTTACTCAGCAGACTTTATCAATTTATTAATAGCACTCTAATCATCATTGGTAATAATGTAGGTGTATGTAAATTTATACATATACACACAGCCCATACATAATGTGCATGCATGTCTGCACATATATAAATAAAATACAACAGACATAGGCATACATTTATATGCTATGTGTGTGTATATATATATGCCATATGCAAACACACATATATAATATATATTATATATATGATCAGTTCATAGCACAATCCAGAAAGACTTTTTAAATGAGCCTGATTGTCATATTTACTCAGTGTACACAATTTAGCTGACAGTGCAAGCATGATGAATATGCACATATACTCACCCTTCATTGTGATTTGAACATATTTCTTCCTCTTCTCTTTTCATTCTGCTACACTTACCCACCTTTTCATAAGCAAACACAAACTATGTATAGCTACAGTTTATAGCTTGTCTACTGTGATTATACATCTTATGCACTATAAAGAGCAGTAATGATATAGGTCAAGGTTATCCATACTGGTGGTTCTGTAGAACATTTGGTCCTTTAGAAGTTTAACATACTGCTATGTTATTGCACAATGCATCGTAACACTATTTATTCTCTGAATTGACTCTAATAGTCTCACTAGTAAATCAAAAAGATGCCACTAAGTACAATTTCAGGGTTTTGTGGTTATTTTTGGTATACATTCTTTCAGTGCTTGCAAAACCCACCTGTTTGTTTTCAGGCTGGAGCCTGCTTTCTAAGAGAAGAAGCATCTCAGATGCCTTTTTCTTCAGCTTATAAGAAACTAAGACAGAATACAGCAGGTAGAAACTTAGCAGCTCCCTCCACCACCTGCAGCCTCCTCCCACTGCACAGTAAGAGCGGACTCTGACACCCTTCTTTTCCAACACTGTTATTTTGAAAATCAATTTCAAATTCCTTTAAAACACAACATTTGGATTCTCAAGAGAATGGGTTTCACTGGATGCTCAGTCTTTACCTAGCTTTCTGTGCGAACTTCCAAGACAGTCTAGATAAAATCTTAAGGCCCATTTTGTAGGAATCTTCCTCTGGCTTTTTGAGTGTTTCCAGTTCAGTAGCGGTTAAGAAATAACACCTAGTTTATTAAAGAAATACTGAGTATGGCTTTATAGTTACACTGTCATGTTTATTTGTAACGCTGCCTTTTCATTGACATTGAGAAGGGTAAAACTTCATCACTGTCCAGTGAACTGTTTTCTTTTGAAAATGTTCAGAATCTTTATGAGCTAGCTCTAAAAGCTTCTGAAGGAAAAACCTAAAGTGCCTCAATAAATAATACATGCGAGCAAATTATATATTAAATGTGCTATGGGAACACTTACAAAAATAAAATGCTTAATTTATTAAATAAAATATCCCCAACACAAAGATGAAGGACTATTTTGATCTGGCTCATATCAGTAAGAAATAACAAAAAGAGGAAACAGAAAGAAAGATCACTTTTTTTTTGCAGTAACGCCCCCTCACAGAGGGAGGCAAAAGTCTTGAGGAATAGGTAAGGTACGTTTTCATTTGTAAGAATTCATATTAAAAATAATCCTAACTCTAAATTTGAAATCATCAACTTCTGGTTTGAAAAATAACAGGTATGCCCATGCAGCTGTCATCAGCACAGTGGCCATGCAAATGTTGTACACATACAATGCCAATCCAACAAAAAATAAATTATTTAAGAAAAAGTGGACATAGGTAAGGACAACACTAGTACCAATACAAACATGGTGCTGAGCTCAGGGTCTTTGCACTCTGAATAGTAAGCCATAACCTCAGAGTAATTGTTTTCTCTAGAGATCTCTATCCCCTACCATGGTTCAAACAGAACCAGTGATCCCCATGCTTTAGATTATTCATGTTATATCAGCCTATTGTATCTGCAACATCGTAAAGGCATTTTAACGTGGCTAATGTCCTCCATTAGCCCCTTCTAATGAAATACAAGTTATATTATTATGAGTTCTCTATGCCTACTAGGGTGTACTACAAGATGAGTGATAGTTTCTGCACAAAGGGCATTAATCGACAAAGACCATGCACAGTTTTTCTTGCATGGTTGAAAAAAAAAAGAAAAAGGATTGAGGAAGGAAGGAATATGCTGCTGGACAAGCACAGTATAAGATACACCTGTCCCAGCATCTATAGCTTGTCCTATCTTATCAAAATCCTTAGTTTCAACATTGGATCTTGAAATTAATACTGTACATTAATAAGCCTAGCTTCAGCCTTTATTAAAAAAGACTAGCTGGAGAACATTTTTATACCAGTGGCATGACAATATCCTACCAGAAGACAAAATAAGGGCATGTGTTTAGTTTATCATGTTGTAACGTAATTGTGTGCAGTGCAGGCATCTTTTTCCCTTTTACTTGTATCTGGCAATGAAAGGTGCTGGCAAAGCACCTCCTTGAACAATCCCTTTAGTCCTCAGAAAGACTCTTCAGGGAAAGTGCTAAACCCCTTCTTGCCTTCCATCAAATCATTTCAGTTTTTTTTTTTTTTTTTGTGGGGTTGGATGCCATCTGATCCCCTAGTTCCTCCAGATAGCGTATCACACAAGACTGTCTTCTCTCCATCTGGCTTTCTCTCCGCAAGGAATATGCTTCATGTAGAGAACACCAGTCTTCTTTTTCCACCCACATGCCGAAGCAAAAAAATTGAGGTGAATCCATAGAAACTCCCAGTAGCTGTACAGCAGAAATCACAAAGTTCGAGTCAAATATATTTTTCCCTTTTTTCATCCACATCAAAGGCATGAATACAACAAGGCATTGTTAGTTGTGGTGGGCAAACTGAAGAGTCTGCTGATATAACAGATCAGGTTTTTAAGGCCTTTGTCTATGCAGAGTTACAATAATGCAGAAGCCAAATTGATTAGAAAGACAGGAGAGAAGAAAAAATGATAGAAACAGAGAGAGAGAGAGAGAGAGAGAGAAAGAGAGGAGATACGTCTTAGTAATGTCTAAAAAGTCAATACTGTGTCTACAGATGGAGAAGTGCACATTGCTTGCCCTTTGAAAGCTTCTCCGCAACTTTGTCATTAATACTGTCAAAGTTAAGAACACATTTTAATGGAGTTCAGCGGCAGTTGAACACATTCATTCCCGCAGCCCATAAGAAGAAATGCTAGGAGACTTTAGCCTAAAATATCCAAGTAGACTGGAGATGCCTTGGCCAAGTTCTGGAGGAGGGAATGGATTTCTTTGATGTTGAGCCTCATGTGAGGCTCCCGTTGCCAACAGCCCAGCATCAAGTCATACACTTCCTTGGGGCATGTGCGAGGTCGCTGCAGGACTCGGCCCTGAGTGATGCACTCAATCACCTATGAGAAATCACAAGGAAAGGTTCAGCACACCTGTGCCAACTATGGGGGGGTCATCCATGGAAAAGTTAACTGCTAATTGCCACAGCAGTCTCACTGGTGGAAGTTACCCAGCCAACTCTGCCAAGGGCTGCGTTTCTAGGTAGGCGCATGAGCAGTGGGATGCAATCTGGGAAAATCACTGTAAAGTTGTCAAGGAGCAATATCTTCACTGATGTTAAGTTCACCCATGTTCCCCCTTCCACTCTTGAGGGCCAAGAAGTAATCCCATACCTCTTCTCTCTACCCATCTATCGAACTCACCTCATCTCAGAAGGAGACTAAGTTTTCACCCTACTCACACAAAGTATCAGTACCTCTCCCTCTCTCCCTAAATTTATGAGTATCACTGTGGCTAATCTCTGGAAAGAGGTTACTTGTGACTGCCTGGAAATCAAGAGACCTCCAGATTACTTCAGTCTATTCAAGAATGGGTTTGGACAACCACTTTGCAACAATGACGTGACACGGAACTGAAATCACCCAAAACCCGTTCAAGAGATAGCTAAGCTTCTTTTTCATTGCCTTGTGGTTTTTCTCATTACCCGGAACAGATTTTATGCTATACAAAGGAAAAAGCTAAATTCCAACTGGTATAATTCTGCTTGGACAACTTCTATCCAGCCTTGGGAGAAAAGGGTGAACAAGAAGAAATTCAACCACAAAGATCATGACAATACCATGGATACTTGATATCAGGGGGTTTGCCTTTATGAGATAAATTTGTTGCTGTCCCTTCTCCAGAGAAGCTACACCAACAGTTAATGTTGCAGCCCTCCCAATGCAGTTTAAGAATGTACTACACACACCTCATTGTTTGAGAGCTGATACCATGGCTGTTTGCCATAGGTAAAAATTTCCCATAATACAACCCCCAGGCTCCAGACATCACTTTCTGTGGTGAACTTCCTGTACATGATACTCTCTGGAGGCATCCAACGAATGGGCAGCATGGTGTGACCACCAACCTGAGAGAAACAAATGAAAGAGTGAGAAATAATTCCTCCAGACCCTCACAAGAAAGAGTATAAAGACATTAAATAAGGAGAATCCATGGTTCCTTTTTTTCTCATATGATACCATTCCCTCTGAGCAGCTTTTAAGAACTTATGGGATTCATGGGCCAAACTCCTCTCCCCCCCACAACAATCACTACCATGATAGGTTTCTCAACAGAATTTCCAAAGATATTGTTTCTGAAGTGCAAATTCATCTTTAACATTAACTTGGCACATCCTACCTAAGGAACAGGAAGCTCTATAAAATTATTAATTAATTTAGCCTACCAACCCGCTTTAAATTAGGCTAGTTTTACTCTCTATTTTAACATGCAAGAAACCATGAAAGATTCACGAAATGAATTCTGCACTGCTGACTATCCTAGAAACTCAGCGATATCAACTAAAATCGATGAAGACACAGTGGTCTAACTGCATGACACAGTAGGATCAGGATATGTATGGTCTAATATCCTAATTCTGAGTCTATTAAAGCAATGCTATTTTCTGTTGATAAATTCCAAATTTAATGTACCAAATTATTTTGTTCCACATTAACTACCTAGTCCTACATAGCTTAAAAAAAAATAAAAAATCAGTGCTTTGGATATATTCCCTTGATAATAAACAACTTGTAAGACATGAACTCCTATCCCAAATCAACTCATGTTGGATAGGATCTTTCACTGAATGAATGCCTGAGAACATTTTTCATTTCCCCCAGAATGGTATACTTCCTTAAAATTAGGTTTCCTAACCTTAATTTAATTTTTTTTAAATCTCGTATTTCCAGTTTCTAAACAATTTATTGTTCCTGGTATGTCCCATTCTGACTGGATCACATCAGTAAAGAAATCCACCCAACTACTTTTAAAATACTGTAACTGCTGAGATACTGATACTGTGATATAGACATACAGATACTCTGATTACTTTTGCATCAAGACATCTGCAAATATTTCCAAGGAAGTTTAAAAAAAAGAAAAAAAAAGGAAAGCTTTTTCAAAGACATCTAACTTTTGACTAACTCTCATTTTCCTGTCTGAAAATGTATTTAGTTACGAAACCACATTTAAACTTTCAAAATTCTGTCATTTCAAAATATCATTTCTCCTTGTGGGACTTTACATTTGTTGTTATAAATAATGCCCTCCTTGTTCTCATGTTGAAACAGCAAATGGAAGGAAAACACAATAGAAGTTCAGTCAGGGTTCATGCTATTTCTAAATCAGTCAGAAGATCCATTTATTTGTCACTAATTCAGCAGTAGCGCAGCATACCAAAAACACAGCTATGGCTGTGACAGCTCAGCCCTGTTCCGTGCATCACCACAAGTCCACGCTTGCTACTGACTCCATAAAAACAGAAAGTCATGCTAAAACTTTCACAGACTTGGTCTATTACTAGGCTCTTCTTCTCCTCCCAGTACAGGAGTTGTCACACGAGCAATGGAGAAGTATTTTTTGTTGAGATGCCAAATAAAAAAGCAGAGGTCCTGAGTTCAGCTCCTGCCTACATTGTGGATTTGCTTCTGACTCAGTGCAGGTTGCTGCGCACCGGTTCAGAGCCATTTAAAAGGGGACTCAACTCCTGCATCTTCTCTGCCCAATTTAAAAACACACATGAGCGCTCCATTGACAGAGAATGGATACACATTTTTAAGTAATTTGCTCAATTAGGCCCATTCATCTCTGTGTTACAGTTTACCCCTCCAGCAGGACGACTGGCTGTAAGGCTCTGTGCATCAGGATTTTTAATAATCTTTAACTGAGAAGTCACTCGTGATGTGGAAAGGCTGAAGTAATACACAAACACGCTGAGATGCAAACAAAGCATCATTTTCCCGCCTTATCATAACCTAAACTGACACAGCAACCAAACAGTTCCAAATCGCCACTTTTACCTCCATCTTGAGAGACGTTTCATTAGAAAGTCAGAAAAGTTAGTCCCTTAGAAACATGCAGCCACATACACCCGGACAAAGGGCAAGTGCCATTAAAAGATGGTTAGTGATGAGAAGCTTTTGGTCTCATCAAATATTAAAATGGCTCTTAGATCTGCTCATCATATAGCCTCTGCTACTGGTTCTTTTCAGCAATTTCTTTGACTCATTCCTTAAAAATTAATGAAAGCTATAAACAATAAAATATGAGTCTCTATTTTTTCTTATTTGTCACATCTTACATCAAGAGATTTTGAAAAAGCAATTAAAAAAAATTCCAACGCTCTCCAAATCTCATTTTCCCATAATTCCTTTCTACAGAACCACAGTGTATTTGTGGTAGGACTCTATGCTGAGTTTCCAGTGTCATTCAGTAAAATGAATGACACACCTCTAGCGTGATGATGATAAATTACCACCAGATGATGGCTCTGTGATGAACCGATCTGTAACATCACAGACCCAGCTGTCTGTCTTTGCAGTCACAGCAAGAATGACTCTTTAGTATTGACACCAAGAACTCGATTTACAGATGAGCACAAGCCATGGGGTTCTTTGGTGTTCTTTCCACATCATCTTGCCTGGAGCTGTGTCCATTTCTGTTCCTGAAGGCAGAAGACCTCACTGGGCAGCGTACTTGTCCAGGACTGAGAAGTCCTGAGGTCTCTCCATGTCTGTCATTGCCAGTATCAATCATTTTAAGCACAGTTACTTCCAACGCCTCAGCATTTTTGTGAAGATAATATTTAATGCATTGCAAAGTATCAATAAAAGTATTATAAGACGTGCTCCTCTTGGCAGATGGCATAACAATGAAGACAGGATATCTGTGCAACCCTGAGCATCACCTGTGGCAAGCTAAGCATCTACCCGTGGACCGAGAGCACCTTCAGTTTCAAGTCAGATTTCAGTTCAGCCACATCAAAAGCACAGGTCAGGGCTTGGCCAAAGGCACTTTTTCTAAATGCACATCTCCTTCCCTATTAATGATCAGTGGTTACTGAGTCAACACTCACTCAGCTCAGAAAAGCACTAAGGGCTGTGTTAGGTATATGCTTAAAACAAAGCACATGCTTCAGAGCTTTCTTGAACTGAAGCCTGGGACTTGACACCACTGTTTGCAGGATGCCTGAAACAAATTGCCAGTCAGTTGTGAGCTTCTTTCGATCTCTTTTGGACTGTTGAGTCCAAGCACTCCCAGTGGTGCCATAATAGCAGTGAAGAGAAGTGGAGTGCCTTTTTGCTGTTGTTGCCAAACTCTCGGCAAGGCTAAGAGGTGTTTTCCAAGAAGGACCAATGAAGGAAAACATGATTACACTGAACAAACTTTAAAGATGCAGAGTGCTTCAAAGGGATGACTTCTGCGTATGCTTTAATAAGAAATGCAAGTATTACACAGCTCTCAGATACCATCAGTGTTCTGTAGGATAAAGTCCCTGCTATGCAAACTGTCATTGCAGTGCTGCTTGATACACACAATTTTAAATGGTTGTGTGCTAAGCAGACTACAGTTACAGGTAAGTAACGCCTTTGTATTCAATCTAGCTAAGGTTATGACAGGTTTAAAAGCATTACAGTTTTAACCTAATATGCTATCACTTTAAAAGCCATACTGTAGCTGTAAAAATGCTGCAAAAATGACCATTTAATGGATATAAATTAGGGTACATTTTCTTGATGCTTACCTGAAAGCAGCTGCATTATGATGGTTCATTTTTATTTAGAATTGCACTTCTACAGACCCTTTCTGGGACTTAAATACTTGCTTCCAAATGTCAGTTTATGAAAGCAAGCACTTCCTGGCCCAGCCTTAGCCTTGTATTACATTCACTAGTTGCTTTTACTAGCAATATTGGGCTAGAATCTAAACCCGAAAGCCTGGTGAATTATTCTGCAATGCGCAAACTATCCACGGGGAGGAGACTGCTATGCCAGATCAATGAACTATGTTGTTCTCCAAAGCAGGACTTCCAAGAGTAAACTGCCACACTGTTCTATGTATGAAATGTTGCACTTTCGACAATACAATTTCATTCCACCTGTCACCACTTTCAGCACTCATCTCTTAAATTAATTTAGCACTTTGAAAGGTGCCAGATAAGCCAACCTTGAACATTGTTTTCACCTATTTGCAAACTTCAAGCTTCAAGGATTGCTGTAGAAGCACCATGTCTTAGCCTTGAAGCAGAGCATCTAATGCTAGACTTTGGTAAAGTTTGTTCAATTTCTGGTTTCATATGTTCCATATCCTGCTTCATAGGCACTAGGAAATGGTGAGACTTGTCTAACCCAGAAATTTTGGTTTTAAGGCCTGTAATACGAAATTCTATGAAAGTTGATTTTTGTTGCCCAAGGGTCTGCACACATCCATCCATCCAGCCAGCCAGCCAGCCAGCCAGGTACCCAGCCAGCCACCCATCCAATGTAAACCCACTTTTCTTGCACTTTAGTATTACTGCTACAGAGATGAGCACTTGGCTGACTGTCATCAAACTAAAGGCAGGCAATCATGGCAATTTCCCTATGCCAATTAAAAAGGCGTTTGGCGATATCCTGCCCTGGTCACTGTTTCAACTTCTACTGCCCAACTGCCACGGGAGCCCAAAGCCCCATTGCCTGATGTTTGTGAGCAAACGGATATGCCCTCTTACAAAGAATGAGCAAATGAAGCCTTGTGCTCCTGCTGGGAACAGGAGGCTGTGGGTGGAGCTGGGGGAAGCCATCCTACAGAGATATGGAAGAAACAGGCTGTATGTGGGGCTGCACAGATAAGATGCAAGCCACGGGCTGGGAAGGGCACATGAAGTAATGTTACTAAGATGACCACTCAATCAATTCACACGAGGTTTATGCCTTGCTCATTTGTACCACGAAGAGGGAGGGCTGAAGGGACTGGCCACACTTTTGCAATGCGTGCCAGCTGCAACCCCGTCTTGCCATAGCAGCACGGGGGACTGTGGTGCTGCGGGTGTGACAGAGGGCTCTGGAGCTCCAGAGCCATGCCACAGGGTGCTGCAGGGGCTGACAAAGGTCAGAACTGAGACTAACTGGAACAGGGAGTAATCTCTCTTCCTGCTAAATGCTGGTGGCCATATTTGGAGAGGCTCCAGCACTCCTGGAGAGGACGTCAAATTCAACCCCCAGCTTTTGCAGGCATTGTATTACATAACCCTTTTCCTATTTTTTTCAGTTTCTGGCTTTAAGTAGTTGATTACTCTGAACTCATGCAGTAAAAAGCACAGCAACCAATCTCATAGCCTTGGAAAACAGACTTCCTCATTTACGTTCAACGTTCCCAGGTTCCCACGATTCCCACAGAGTGACATTGCAGTAATGTGTCACAGCGCTTTGTATATTCTCTAAAGACTAGTGATGCCTTTTCTGCCAACAGGATAAAACTAATCTTTCTACTTTGTAAGCTCAATGAACCCGAATGACTAATGCATGGGTTTCAGCCCTGATCCTGCCCAATGCCCTGGTCCAGCTTGACTGCTGCATCTCTCCAAAGCCCTGCTGATGTCAGGCATTTGCAATTCAGGGTGATAGTCTTGAGAGCAGCAAGACAGTTCGGCATACGCTTAAATTTACTGTCATGTGACAAGTATATACTCAATCTCTTTAACGCAACTGGATCTTAGTTTGTCAGACTAGAACCAAGCTATACCTTTTGATTCATTTGTTCACCCCCTCCTAAAAAAGCATCCTGTGTACTTGTGGGATTACAGCATTTCTGGCTAGTTTTTGCTATTTACGTTTTGGTCTTCTGACTTGTTTCCCCATTTCAAGATGATATAACTGCAAAGAAATGTTCTCTGCAAAAATTATCATGTCTTACTGCTAAAACTGAAAACCTCTCCTCTCTTTGTGAACATCTGCTCTTTCCCGCTCATAAAATGCTGCCAAATGTTTCAGCAAAAGAGATCAATAATTGTTATTTTCATTTCTTCCATGCTCTGGCCTTGCAGACAAAGTCAATGTCTCCTCTTAAAATATCATCAGTCCTGCCATGTTAACTTGCAGGAAAGCAACGTATTATTTTCACAGTCATAACAAGCCATACCACTCTAATACATGAGGGTACTGAATTATGAAATAAGGCAGACTATTAGCCAATACCTAAAGAGGTGTCCCTTCATTTTCACTTTTAACCATGCTTTAGTTCATCTCTATTCAAAGGGGCCTTATGTCTAAAGTTTTAATTAATTCTACCAGTGGTCTTGTCAGAAAACTGAAACAACATCTAGAACAACATTTCATAGAATCATAGAATAGTTTGCATTGGAACGGACCTTTAAAGGTCATCTAGTGCCACCCACCTGCAATGAGCAGGGACATCTTCAACTAGATAAGGTTGCTTAGACGCCCCTCCAACCTGATGTTGAATGTTTCCAGGTATGGGGCATCTACCACCTCTCTGCACAACCTCTTCCAGGGCTTCACCCCTCTCACTGTAAAAAATTTATTCCTCGTATTTAGTCTAAATCTACTCTCTTTTAGTTTAAAACCATCACCCCTTGTCCTATCACAACAGGCCCTGCTAAAACATTAGTCCCCATCTTTCTTATAAGCCCTCTTTTAAGTATTGAAAAGCCTCAGCAAGGTCTCCCTGGATCCTTCTCTTCTCCAGGCTGAACAACCCCAACTCTCAAAGCTCATCTACAGAGGAGAGGTGCTCCAGCACTCTGATCATCTTTGTGCCCCTCCTCTGGACCCACTCCAACAGGGCTGTGTCTTTCCTGTGCTGAGGACTCCGGACCTGGACACAGTGCTCCAAGTGCGGTCTCACCAGAGCAGAGGGGAGGGGCAGAATCACCTCCCTCGACCTGCTGGCCAAGCTTCTTTTGGTCCAGCCCAGGATACGGTTGGCTTTCTGGGCTGCAAGCGCACATTGTTGGCTCCTGCTGAGCTTCTCATCAATCGACACGCCCAAGCCCTTCTCCTCAGGGCTGTTCTCAATCCTCCAGCCTGTATTGATACTGGGGATTGCTCCGACCCAGGTGCAGGACCTAGCACTTGGCCTTGTTGAACCTCATGAGGTTCACACAGGCCCACTTCTCAAGCTTGTCCAGGTCCTTCTGGATGGCATCCCATTCCTCAGGCATGTCAACCACAACACTCAGTGTGGTGTCGCCTGCAAACTTTTTGAGGGTGCACTCAATCCCCCTGTCTATGTCATTGATGAAGACATTGAACAGTACTGGTTTCGATACGGACCCCTGAGGGACACCGCTTGTCACCGATTTCCATGAGCCATTGACCTAAACCCTTTGGATGCAACCATCCAAACAATTCCTCATCCACTGAACGGTCCACCCATCAAATCCGTATCTCTCCAACTTAGAGAGCCTTAAGGATGTTGTGGGGGACTTTGCCAAAGGCCTTACAGAAGTCCAGGCAGACAACATCCATAGCTCTTCCCTTGTCGACTGATATAATCACTCCATCATAGAAGGCCAGTAGGCTGTTCAGGCAGGACCTGCCCTTGGTGAAGCCATGCTGGCTGTCTCGAATCACCTCCCCGTCCTCCATGTGCCTTAGCATAGCTTCTAGGAGGATCTGTTCCCTCATCTTCCCAGGCACAGAGGTGAGGCTGACAGGTTGGTAGTTACCAGCGTCCTCCTTTCTACACTTTTTAAAAATGGGTGCGATGTTTCCCTTCTTCCAGTCACTGGGGACAACGTCTGGCTGCCATGATGCTTCAAATATCACGGAGAGTGGCCTGGAAACTACATCAGCCAATTCCCTCAGGACTCTGGGATGCATCTCATCAAGGCCCATAGAATTCTATATGTTCAGGTTCCTCAGGTGGTCAGAAACCTGATCTTCGCTTACAGTGGGAAGGGCTTTGCTCCCCAGTCACTGTGTAGCTGTCCATCCATTTGAGAGGTACAGGAAGACAGTCTGCCAGTGAAGACTGAGGCAAAGAGTTGTTGAGTACCTCAGCCTTGTCTTCATCTGTTGTTACCAGTTTGCCAGCCTTGCTCATCAGGGGGGGTACACTTTCTTTGACCTTCCTTTTCTTGCTGCCATGCCAGTAGAAGCCCTTCTTATTATTCTTTGCGTCCCTTGCCAAGTTCAGCTCCAGCTGCGCCTTGGCTTTCCTGACCCCATCCCTACACAATCGGGCAGCGTCCCTATGATCTTCCCACCATACCTGTCCCTGCTTCCACTGCCTGTGCATCTCTTTCTTGCCCTTTATTTTGACCAGCAGGTCTCAACTCAGCCATGCCAGTCTCTTGCCTTCCTTTCCTGATTTCTTATAGCTGGGGATTGAGAGCTCTTGCACTGTGTTGAAAGTATCTTTAAAGATCTGGCAGCTCTGTTCTGCTCCCTCGTCCCTGAGAGCAGTTTCCCAGGGGGTTCTATTCACTAACTCCTTGAAGAGCTGGAAGTCTGCTTTCCTAAATTTCCTAAAATTTCCTCTTCACCTGACCCATATCCCTCAGGACTATGAACTCCACCAGTGCATGATCATTACAGCTGAGGCTGCCTCCAATCTGGACGTCACCGATTAGCGCACTTGTGTTGGTGATCAACAGGTCCAGTATTGCATCCCCTCTGGTGGGACTGACTATTATCTGGCTTTCAGAAGTTATCTTTGATGCACTCCAGAAGACTTCCAAATTGCCTACAGGTTGCTGTTCTACTTTTCCAGCAGATGTTCAGGGGGTCGAAGTCCCCCAGCAGGATGAGAACCTGTGAGCATGATGCCTCCTGTAGCTGGAGTAAGAAGGGTTCATCAATAGGCTCCCCTTGATCAGAGAGCCTGTAATACACACCAACCACAAGGTACCCTTTGTTGCCTCGGTCTCTAATTCTTACCTATAAGCTTTTAACCTGCTCATGGCTATTCTTCCGAGACACCATATTATTACAGTATTATTACACTGTGAATTCTCTCTTCAGTTGTGCAGCATCAGTTTAATAACGTGTGTCAACTTTGTGCTGCTGGAGATAAAATTCTTCTCATCAGTCTTTATGAAACCATGAGCAGTATGGAGAAGATGAAGAAAGACCAATTACTCAGTTTCACGTAATGCAAGAACCAGAAGACAACAAATGAAATTTGAAAATGGTATGTTCATAACAAACAAAAAGAGGTACCCAGTCACATAACGTACAGTTGCTTGTGGAACTCATTGCCACAAGATACCGCCAACCCCCAAGGCTTGCCTGGGATCAAAAAGTGATTAACCACACTCATGGAGGACAAAATCTGACAAGGGCTATCAAACACAAATATACCATCTCTGGCCCAGGAGGTGCCTGAGCTGCAGAGTGCTGGAGGCTAAGAGAGTACATGAGGGAAATACTAATATATGTTTAACTTGTTATCATACTATTCTGCAGGCTCTGGTTACAGTGACAGGATCCTGGACTAGAAGGGCCTTTGGAGAAGCTACTCCTCTGTTCCTTTGTAGACGGGCCACACATATGCAGTTCTTACCAAACTTCTCAGCAATGCTTATGAAGGGCCAGAAATTATTCTGCCAAAAGGGTGGAATGAAGGAGAGATACCACATGGAATTAAAATATGTGAATGACTTAATGTATCTTACAATTCAGCATCTTCCAAAGACCTTTTCAAATGCTAAGTTGAAAGGATACAGAAGCTGTATCTATTGTTGTGTTTTACACAACACAGTATCATATTGGGTCAGCCAAATATACCAGATAATTAATAAACTGCAGTAGTTACTGCATTACAGAGCACTTACTCTTTCAAGAAAGGAAGATGAAGTGCCCTGGAGGTAAGATCAAATGAGTGTTATGAAGAAGGTGACATGATTCACATCTCTGATTAAAAGAAATGTCTCCTACCAGAGGGACAGAAGGAAAGTTAACGGAGTGGAAATCTGGAGGACTGAAAAGTAACGGATTACAGCTCTTCAGTGTCCCAGGATGAAGTGTGTATGAATGAAAAAAAGGTCTATTCCTTTAAAATATCACTTCGTTTACTTTAGAATGAGAAGAATTTCTAGTGTTAAACAATAATCTAAGTGAAAAGAAAGGCAGGTATACTGTTGTAAATTGAAAGGAAAGACAACCTGAACAGTGGTTCAGGTATCTGGCTTACAGATAGAGCTCAGAGGGTTGTGGTTAGTGGCGCTGAGTCTAGTTGGAGGTTAGTAACAAGTGGTGTCCCTCAGGGGTCAGTACTGGGCCCAGTTTTGTTCAACATATTCATCAATGATCTGGATGAAGGGATAGAGTGTACCATCAGCAAGTTTGCTGATGACACAAAACTGGGAGGAGTGGCTGACACGCCAGAAGGCTGTGCTGCCTTACAGCGTGACCTCGCCAGGCTGGAGAGTTGGGCAGAAAGAAACCTGATGAAGTTCAACAAGGGTAAGTGTAGGGTACTGCACCTGGGGAGGAATAACCCCATGCACCAGTACAGGTTGGGGGCTGACCTCCTGGAGAGCAGCTCTGTGGAGAGGGACCTGGGAGTCCTGGTGGACAACAGGATGACCATGAGCCAGCAATGTGCCCTGGCGGCCAAGAAGGCGAATGGCATCCTGGGGTGCATCAAGAAGAGTGTGGCCAGCAGGTCGAGGGAGGTCATCCTCCCCCTCTACTCTGCCCTGGTGAGACCGCATCTGGAGTACTGTGTCCAGTTCTGGGCTCCCCAGTTCAAGAAAGACAGGGAACTGCTGGAGAGGGTCCAGCAAAGGGCAACAAAGATGATTAGGGGACTGGAGCACCTTTCTTATGAGGAAAGGCTGAGGGACTTGGGTCTCTTTAGTCTAGAGAAAAGAAGATTGAGGGGGGATCTTATTAATACATACAAATACTTAATGGGAGGATGCCAGGGGGATGGGAGCAGTCTTTTTTCAGTGGCGCCCAGTGATAGGACGAGGGGTAATGGGCATAAACTTGAACATAGGAAGTTCCATCTTAACATGAGAAGGAACTTCTTTACTTTGAGGGTAGTGGAGCACTGGAACAGGCTGCCCAGAGAGGTGGTGGAGTCTCCCACTCTGGAGACATTCAAAACCCGCCTGGACGCTGTCCTGTGTAATGTGCTGTAGGTGACCCTGCTCTGGCAGGAGGGTTGGACTAGATGATCTCCAGAGGTCCCTTCCAACCCTAACAATTCTGTGAATTCTGTGAATTCTGTGAGTGTATTTCAATGAATTCAGTAGACATCTAGATTTGTTCTGAAGATGGGAATTCTGGATCTTGGTGAAAAAGCAGGGAGATGGGATTACTATAAGCCAGAGAAGACCTGGCATGTTGAACCAGATGGCCTCTCCTTTCCAAACCATCTTGTATCCTCCTAATTTGCCATGTCAAGCTATGCCATGATCACTCCAGCAGCATGACTTGCAACTCACAACACTGAGCTCATGTGAAGTCCTGTGCTTTGCTTTACAAAAAGTCATCACTGTATCACTTTTACCCTACCATTATTTCCACACCTGAGTGTCTGCTGGTTGTGCCAGTGGATAAAGGGCTGTATCAGGTACCAGCAGACAAGCAGCCAAAACAACTGATATTAAAATCCTCACAGGCTCTGGGATGATCTACCTGGACTTATGCAAAGCATTTGACACTGCCCCACACGACATCCTTGACTCTAAATTGGAGAGACATGGATTTGATGGATGTACCACTTGCAGGATAAGGAACTGGATAGATGGCCACACTTCAAGAGTTGCAGTCAATGGCTTGATGCTCAAGTGGCAACCAGTAACAAGTGGCGTTCCTCAGGGGCCGGTATTGGGACCAGCGTGTTTAACATCTTTGTCGGTGGCATGGACAGTGGGATTGAGTTGACTCTCAGAAATTTTGCCAATAACACCAAGCTGTGTGGTGCAGTTGACATGCCTGAGGAATGGGATGCCATCCAGAAGGACCTGGACAAGCTTGAGAAGTGGGCCTGTGTGAACCTCATGAGGTCCAACAAGGCCAAGTGCTAGGTCCTGCACCTGGGTCGGGGCAATCCCCAGTATCAATACAGGCTGGAGGATTGAGAACAGCCCTGAGGAGAAGGGCTTGGGCGTGTCGATTGATGAGAAGCTCAGCAGGAGCCAACAATATGTGCTTGCAGCCCAGAAAGCCAACCGTATCCTGGGCTGGACCAAAAGAAGCTTGGCCAGCAGGTCGAGGGAGGTGATTCTGCCCCTCCACTCTGCTCTGGTGAGACCGCACTTGGAGCACTGTGTCCAGGTCCGGAGTCCTCAGCACAGGAAAGACACAGCCCTGTTGGAGTGGGTCCAGAGGAGGGGCACAAAGATGATCAGAGTGCTGGAGCACCTCTCCTCTGTAGATGAGCTTTGAGAGTTGGGGTTGTTCAGCCTGGAGAAGAGAAGGCTCTGGGAAGACCTTATAGCAGCCTTCCAGTACCTAAATGGGGCCTACAAGAAAGCTGGAGAGGGACTTTTTACAAGGGCATGTAGTGATAGGACAAGGGGTGATGGCTTTAAACTGAAAGAGGGCAGATTTAGATTAGATATTAGGAAGAAATTTTTTGCTATGAGGGTGATGAGGCACTAGTACAGGTTTCCCAGAGAAGTTGTTGAGGCCCCACCCCTGGAATTGTTCAAGGCCAGGTTGGATGGGGCTTTGAGTAACCTGTTCTAGTGGGAGGTGTCCCTGCCCATGGCAGGGGGGTTGGAACTAGATGATCTTTAAGGTCATTTCCAACCCAAACCATTCTATGATTCCATGATTCTGGGATCATCTAATCTGTCTCACTCAACAGCAAAACAGTTTTGCAATGCAACATTAATCAACTACAGATACTGCCTTTCTGATTTTCAAAGCAAACAATTTACAAAAAAAAATTTATTTACTCTTTCGTATTAACCCCAAGTAGTCTGGCCTACCAGGGTGAAGGTGGTTTTAAAAATAACCTTTAATATGCATTGGAAAACTGGCCTCTGCAAGTCCATACCATAGTTGAAAGCCTAACTTCTGTTTGCTTTTCTAAATAGGGGGGTTGAGGTATAACGTGACGAGATGCTAGCTAACTGCTCAGTCAATATCAACAAGTAGCAGTTGAAGGCAGACTCTGAAAGCCAAGCATCATACCACAAGAGTCAGTTTGCGTTCACTAGGAAATCTCTACTACTGATGTCAAGTCTGTAAGCTATTTCGCCAGTATTAAAGATCACAACCCTTTCCCATATTTATTTTACTGAAAACCACATTTTTTTTTTCAAATTTAGTGTAGGTTAACCTAGTGTGTCTGGCTCTATTGGTCATGTCAAATTACATCACAGGAGAAGAGGGGAGCAACAGAGCTTGGTTTCTAGCTTTACTTCTCCCTTGTGAGTCAGAGAAGTGTTTCTATAATGTACACTGCATGGGAGCACCACAGTTTTTAGCTGAAACGTCTCAGGTGTTCCAGTTCTTTGAATTTTGTTAGACAGCCTCTCTCCCTTTCCTTGGGTGGTTAATTTATCACGTGACTTACAAATACCAAGATTAAACTGCCACACACATGTGAAGCAAGAAAGTGAGTAAAGTCTTTAGTTTCACAAATCCTAAGAATATGGGCAAACCTCTCACAAGTGAAAGACGTTGTTTTGAACCGTCAGTGCAGAAGGGAAATAAGAGAACCATTATATGTCAGCTACTTTGGCTTGTTCACAGACTACCTGTATAATGATGGGCAAGTCATGTCAGATCAAATCTGTCAACTACTGACTGCCTGAAGAGTGTTCAGAGATGTACTCTCCCTACCCAGAAGCATCAAGATGGCAGAGGAAGGTTTTAAGAATTCAAAGGAAGAGCAATAATCCTACTATATTAGAGAATTAGCAATTGCTCTTTTCTGTCAAGACTCCTCTCTACCTGCCTAAAGAGCAAGGGAGAAGTACAGTCACAACCACAATCCTGATCTGTCTTCAGTGCCTGCACTGGGAATGTCTACGCTGATAGTGTCAACACGCTAACTTAAGTCTATGCAGATAGACAGTCATATTGGCAGGGACCTGAGAGAGGCTACATTACATTGGTCCTCAGCCAGGTGCTAATAAATAAGGCAATGGCAAGGTCCTCATGCTCATTTTCCTTCTCTTCTGCAGTCTTGATGACGTTTTCTGCCTGTTGCTTTCTCTGGGCCATAATTTGTTTGCATAAACTGGAAAACACAGGAGAAAAGTTTCACTAAAATAGAACAGAAAAATTTCTCTGTTGTTTTCCTTCCATGAATTCTAGTTTTTGTCTCCTCACTTGTACCATGACATCATTCTATGAGTTGAAACAGGCATTTGCTCTGAAATGAGGCATCCATCAAACAACATGCAATATGGTCATTAAAAATATCAGTAACTGCTATTACTGAAAAAAAAAAAATATTATTCATTCCTATGGAGCTTGCAAAATTCTAAATTGTTATTATCAAATTCATATGTTGAATTGTTCCTCAAGCCATGCTTAAAATATTGTTCTTGGACACAATAGCCGAAGCATAGCCCAAGCAGTGATGAAATCATTTTATAGCTCTTGGCTGAATTTCTACACTGGTGTAAAGGGAGAATTTACACCAGCAGAGGGCTTGGAACCACAAATTTGGGGTTTGGGTTTGTATTTGGTTTTGGGGTTTTTTCTTAATTCTTTTCACAGCCTGTCTCTACCCTCAGCACTGTCATTTTCCATTTCGGGAAACATTATACGGCACTGTGTATGCAATGGCTTTTGGAATTCACATGACTACGTTTGTTTAACACCAACACTGAGCTGTATATTCTTACTGTGATGCGGAGGCATCTTTCCTTCTGCCTCTAAAATGAGACCAGATAATCTCCTGACACGAAAGCATTCGCAGAAGGTGTCAGTCTAGTAAGAAATGCCCCCTAAAACTTCCCTGAGTGGATCCATTCCCTGATGGCATGTCACCAGGGTGGAGGTTTGGCTTTCTGACATAAAGCCTGTTGAACTTGCTCATCCTGGGGAACAGAGGAAGATCACAGTGATCTCTGAAAGGATTTAGGACTCTGCATCAG
>NW_009648536.1:3128864-3137079 GCF_000708025.1 Charadrius vociferus
GCAGTCCTGCATTTCAGGTAAGGGCTCTCTGAAGATTTAACACATACAGATTTCCACACCACACCACAGACTGTGCCACGTATTCCTTACATCCTTCACCAAATACTAGTGGTGTATGGACAAAGGAGAAGAGGTGGGTGGGAAAGAAACCCACAACTACACCTACTGTCCCTGCTTTTCCCTCACACATTTTGCAGTGCCCCAAGGGAGCATTCTGAAAAATCTTCCACCTCCTCCTAGGATGAAGCTACTCCTTAACTGCAACCATGCAGCACTGAGTTGGTTCGTTCCTCATACAAGCTCAGCTTCCTCTCTGGATGCATAAGAATGCTATTACACATTGAGTCCTCTGCCTGCTGCACTGCTGTAACACTGTAATTAATTCAAAATCAATGCATAAATGTAATTTTAGTTTCACTGCTCAAGTAAAAGTAGGATCTGCAGTAAAACTGAGAGCTCAAATGTTAGAGGCCCCTTTTTTTAAAAAAACAGGCTGCAATTTTGCACCAAAGTTGTTAGGACAGTCTTTTATTTTTTTGAGATGTCTACTGTTAAAAGTGCAGGTCAACTGTACGATCTTCTATATAGATCTTACATGCAGCATCCCAGATTCCAGAGTTGCCTAGATTCAAGGAGGTCCTGGAGACATAAAAAATAAGCCAAGTGGGATATCAATGTCTTATATTGTTAAGGCAATATATTTCAATCTGTTTGGGGGTGTCTGAGATTGTCTATAGCTCCAGTGTTTTGGACACTTCAGGAATACTTTGGGCTAGGACTCCCAAATCAATCTCCGTGAAAATCTGGAACTAAACCAAGTCATATTTAAATTAGGCTGGCACTAGTTTTTTGACCTATGCTTGTATAATGCCTTAGTCAATGCAGTCCTGATCTGCACGAGGCTCCCACACACCCTTGCAGTACATGCCATACATAATGACACTTTTTCTGGCCACTTGTAAAAAATTACAAATGGGCTTACCATAGCAGCTGCACTTTAACTTGGTTATATGATAGCGGGTTACTTTAGCCCTAATACTGTTTGTGAGTCTTTGTACTTCAGCATATTTTTCATCTGCTTCAGATGAAAACTTTTGAAATATTGTTCCATAAAGCCTGCATTTCCTTTTAAAGTCATGCTACTTAATAATACTCTTTGGACATGTTTAGGATGATCCACACAGAGTACTATCAAATGCACTCAATGATGTTCTTATTAAAATGTTATGTGTTTCAGGCCTTAGCGTATAGTTTTCTTTGTCTTCTTGCCAGGCAAATCTATTATTCTTTCTGTATATTAGGCTGTCACCTTCACCGAACCCTGCATCCTGGCCTCTGTGGTTATTTCCATTGAAACATCCCTGGATCATGTATCCATCAGGATATTTTCATTTTATGGTTCACCATGGCCTACAGGAAGGGGGTGGTTCTGGGGTTCCCACTAGCCTTGACCCCATACTTAGGCTGCAGCCCTGTTTTATTTTCCTTTCCTCTCTGCCAGATAGGAGTTACCCTTCAAGACACTTCAGTGACTGAGCTAGCTAAGATGCTTTTGTTAACAAAAAGCAGATGCACCACTAAGTTCTCTCCTGAAAGGACCTTCCTCCTACCATAATGATTTTGAGTTTGGAAACCCACTGTATTGTGCAAGACCCGTTCTGTATGAATGCTCCAGCTTTCCAGGATATCTGAAATGAGTGTTATAGAAGTCTCATGTTCTTTTTATCAGCTGGCTTATCACTGAGTAGCTAACACTGACAAAAGAGGCATGGCAGTTCCACGTGAATACTGACATTTTAAATTAATGGTCTCCAAGTTGCTAAACTGTGTATGTGATTTGTTTAATTTGCTTTTCAATTCTTCTGAACACTTTGCATAGTTATCCTTGTATGAGTGATTGGGTGTTCTGTTGCTGAGAACCATAAACTAGGTAGTGAAGGAATGGGCTTAATGCAAGATCATGAAGACCCCATCATAAAATGTATGCCACTTGATTTTCACATGTTACTTACATCTAGTTACATAGGATATTTATAGCATAATAGTAAATGCACTACAGTGTGTTTGGTGAGAGTATTTAAGTCTTACTGAAATCTCACTGTTATGGTCAGGATGACACCTTTGCTGGAAAGTGAGAGGTGGCTCCCATTTTCTGTGAAAAATGTTGAGCTAGGTAAATAGTCAAGTGGGAGTTAGCCATTTGAAACCCCAAAATAATGCAACATGTAACTTCTTTGACTGTTTTGAAGAGGTAACAATATGTATCATATGGGAGCTTATACAGACCATGCTTCTACCAGACAGGAGTTAAGTCTGACAATTCCTGAACAAAATTCAATCTGACTTCTTACTCTTTAAGGTCAGACAGCTCCCCAGCATCCATGTCCTCCTGTGGCAAGCCTGACATAAGAACAGCAGAAGGAAGTTCTTGTCTCCCAAGACTGTCCTGGCTGTAGAGAAAGCAGGGGAGAACTTACCCTGCTAAATGAACCTAATATGAGTTACTCCCCTTAATGGGCACTTACTCAAATAAGGGCCTCTTTATGCTTAGCAGGAGCACTTTGGTGAAGAAGCATCTACTAAATGAAGTAACAACTCAACAGCCTAGCCCTGGGGAATGGGGAAAGGAATCTGATGAATACCAACAGAAGAGAAAAGAGGGTGTAGGGCTGGGTGGAGCACAGAAGGCAAACGAGAGCTGGGTAAAAAGCAATATGGTCACAACCATAGACCAGGGCATGCAGGAATGGATGACCAGTCAGCCTTCCATTTATTGCAAAGTGTCTCCAATAAGAAAGCACACAAGCAGTCATCACTGAACACTATGTCCAACATAACCCTCTTACTGCACTCAGTCCCCCTATGGACAGGCTGAAGTCTGGGAAGACTCTTTAAGCCCTAATCTTGCATGTGCCTTTCAGTTATTTCAGCAGCATTAACAGGCTCCTGCATAAAGGAGTCCTGCATAAATGGTCAAAACACTACCAAGTTATGATAAGCCTCAACCCTTTTCTGTTTCAGCAAAAGGGATGCAATATTCAGAACAGACACTGCTGAAAATAACCCAATATTAAGAACAAGAATAACAAATCTAATTTCACCTCTCCAGCACAAGAACTGCAGTATCCTTGCTTGTTTGTTTTTTTCCTCCATGAGAGAGGGGTAGGGAATAAAGGAGCATAAGGCAGAACTGGTACCTTCTGTAAGAGACCACTGAGACAGCTTTCCACTGCCCTGCAGGACCCCATGGGCCCTTACTGGCAGGAGACAAGACAACTTCCAGTGGCTCCTGGGGGATTTCACAGGTTGTGAGCAGCTGTCAGAAAGCCCCAGTGAAATTGTGCTTTTCAGCTGTCACCACCAGAAATAGGGCTTTCCCCTGAGTCAGGGAGTACAGCCTCTCAGGGTGTGCCCCTAGGATCTCCCTAGGTGAAACTCAGGCAGAGGTTTGGGCAAAGAGCCACAGCACGCAGACTAGGGCTCTTTGGATTATGTCTGCCACCACAGGGAGTTGTTCCCTCCGAAACAATTGATGCATTTGCATTCTGTCTTGCAGCAGAAGTACAGCTTTTGGTTATTCTACATTTGCACCAGGAAGTTCTACAATGTCTAACACTGGGCCAATGATCCTTTATCATCACTATCCGTGTCCTTGTTCTCTGAGAAGCCTAAGTTGAAATACAAAACTGGCAAGTTCAGGACCTGTAAATATTATTTCTGTCCAAGGCTTACATTCTGTGATCATGCTTTAGCAGTAAGGGTGAAACTCATCTCTGTGGTGCCATGCCAAGGCCATGCCATGCAAAGCACTCACGATGCTCTCAGCCGGAGGGCAAGGGAAGAACTAGTATACCCTTTCTGCTGATTATTAGCACTGGGATAGATGCCAATCACTACAACATATCTTCCACAAATTCATCTCCAGAATAGTTAATTTTAACATGATATAATCATGGAAAAATCGTCCTATGATTAATATTGTCAAGATGCTTAATATTTAAAGATATTTTAAATTTAATATTTTATGTTAACACTATCAAATACTATCACTGTTAATATTAATTATCATAATAATAAGTATTATGTATGCAAAGAAAGAGAAAAATGCACTAACTTAAATGAAAGATAGAGCTACATCTGTAAGCATGAGCTGGGATGCAGGTTCTAGAATTCATACTTTTTCTACTATTCTAAAGAAATGCATAATATTTTTAAATCACACAATGGTATCCAGAAGCAATTCATGAGGAACTGAGCCCTAGACCTTTTTGTTCCGCATTGCCAATATAAAGAAGAAGAGAGAATTATGTCTGTAAAGGAAGAGATGGTTGTATTTAGCCTAAGGACTGATTGATAGAAGAATCACAATAACTCTTGGGTATCACGTTAATACATTGGGATTCAGAAGTATTAGGAGCTGCAGAGTGTAGGGATGGGATAAACAGAGTAAGACTCAACAAGGCAGCAGCAAAGTTCACCTTTTACTTCTTCTGGACTGAGAATGTCTCCTCTTAAACTTCTCTTTTCCAAGAAATCCAAACTGATTTATTTGAACTCCCTCGGCTACTTGAAGTCACCTTGTTAGTCCACTCAACAAAACCTTAGTGGTCAAAAAAAAGAAGTTCTGCTCTTTGTGAGAATTACTGATGTTTTGAAATGCTTTTGATTCTAAATCAGGCAAAAATACTGAACATTTTCACGAAATGAAATATTTGGAATAGTTTTGAGCAAGAAATTTTGAAATAAAAAATGTCGGTCTTTTCCAGCAAAACAAAACAGCCAGATGCTCCCAAATGATTTCAGTCCGAATGGAAACTTAAAACAAAATGTACTCGGATAATTAAAAATATAATGTGACTGATACTCAACTTAGGTCACACTTTCTACAGCATGTTTTTTGATATTGTGCCTCTTCTAAATTGGTTCTGAAGGGAAGCAAAGACCTACAGAGGTCTATTTAAGAAAAATCTCAGCAGTGTCTGCTGCCAAAGGGCTGGGAGGTGGAAGGGAACATTTTGCTTTTGGAGGGCAGCTTCCTGCAGACAATGGCACCTCCTTGAGCATGAGGGAGCCCAACATCCAGGGGATTCCCAGCGTGTTTCAGGCCCTGGACAGTTTGGCACAGTGAGAGGTTGGCAGGGGCATGAGAAGCAGCTCAATTCAATACCACTAGTCTCTAAATTATTTCCATTATCACTTCCAGAAGGAATTCCAGGAGGAATTCTTCCCACGCTCAAAACTGCTCAAAACTGCTCCAAAACTCAGATACTCAAGATCTGCACTGCACGTTTTACAGAGATTCACAGGAAAAATACAAACAAACAAAGCTTCACACAAGATCAATAAACCATGTCTTAAAACAAATGGTTCCCAGATAAGGTACTAAAACTTACTATAGGGAACAAACACATGTTGGAAAAGGAATAGATTATCTTACAGCCTAAGCAAAACCAAGCAACAACAAAATGACTAATTAATAGGCAAATCCTTCTGAAATTTCTCTAGGCAGATTCTATCCATGGTAAGAGAAATGATGGGAGAAAGCGATCCACAGTTGTTAAAAAAAAAAAATCAAGATTTGAAACAGCACCAGTCAACGTCCTGTTAAGACACCTAGAATGCTTTCCTTTTAGAGATTAAATATTTTAGCACCTAGAATGCTTTCCTTTTAGAGATAAAATGTTTTAGCATGCCTATATTACAAGAGAGTTAATCCCTCTAACAATCTCCGACTGTCATATTGATTGCATTGTTTATTCAGAAACACTGCAAAACATTTATAGCTCCTGTACAGCTGCATAAAATACATGCATCTCTGACTGAAATATTGTCAACCTAAGACAGCATACTGCAACCATTTAACTGAACAGAGAAATCTTAAAAAAACTCCAAACAAACTAGGCCAAGAAATGAAGAAAAAGACCATGTCCAACAGAAACTGGATGCTCTACAGGAGGGGGCAGCATGTCACTTGGCACCACAACTGTAATCTAGCAAAGCCCTCTCATCTGTTCCCATGCAAATGCACCGTGGTCTCCAAGCTGCATCTTTTCTAAAAGTCACATCCTGCCATCCACTACAAAATAAGCGGCAGCATAGAAAATATCATATCTTCATCCGAGTTAAGATCCTCTTCTCTTTCCCCTCTCTGCAGTTATCCAGATGAGGTGAATGTCACCATGATATCTGACCAGTTATAAAGCGCACAAATTTCAGAATGCCTAATTTTTGTTCCTGTTCATGCCAAACAGGAAATTAAAGGCTTCCTGATTTCTGGGGCATTTAGCTTGCCAGGTACGAATGACACCAGAGAGCTCATCTGAAAGACAGCAGGTATGTGTCCGGTGTGGTACCCTCCCTTGCTGCCCTTCAGCTCCTGCCTGCTGCAGCCAAATGCCTGCGACTCTGTCTTCCCCTGGTCCACCGTGCAGTCAGGGCCCCCCTACAGCTGCCTGCCTACAGCTGCCTGCCTTTTCGAGCACTGCCTGCCACAGCAGCCCTGGCCCTGCATACTAATTGGCACATTTAATGACTTTCTCTTGCTCTCCCTCCTGTCTCCTCCCAAGCTGCCGTCTGGGAGCAGAGGAGCCTGGCTGCCATGGAAACTGAGCCTCCAAACGCCCTGAACCTGCTGTACCAACCTTTGGAGAAGATTCCGGCGGTGAAGCTCAAAAAAGGGGATGCTCGAGGGGGCATAAAGATGGAGGAGTGGGAAGGGGTAATGCTGACTGTGGCAGGAGCAGGTCTGGGCTGTTCTGCCAAGGCACTGCACAAGGTGAGTGTGTACTGGGCATAAGAAAGCAGACATTCAGGGGAAAAACAGATTAACCCTCCATTACCTACATTTTTATTCAAAATGTTTCAAATGCTTCTCAACCCCCTCCCTCCCATCCACTTACAGTCCGAATCAAATACCCTTAATGTGTACACAGGCCATCTCATCAAAGGGGTTTTGACAATCCCAAATATGACTCACACATCTGACAGGCTGTTTGTAGCCAGAAGAAGTGCTGATTATGGTCAGCAAAAGGTTCAAGGGGGCCTCAGGCTCCCCACAGCACAAGCTGGCAGAGGACAAATCCCTGCCTAGGCAATAAGGCTGTGATCCCGTGCCCAGCCTTTCAGCCCTGCCTCCCTTTCCCAGGCTAGCAGTGGGATGGCAGTCGCATGGAAACACGGCCTTTGTGGCACCGACTGTGTGCGCTGATGCCTCTCCTGGGCAGGCACCTAATTCAACTCCAGCTCTATGCCCAAAAACATTCTGGACCCCGCTTCAGGCCACGTGGCAATGGGAACTGCACTTTTGTCCTCAGTTCTGCCTTCCTGAGGATTTCTGGGCATATAATAGGGGTAAGATGAATGTACACTTAAATCTGAGTATGCACTCAAATTTCAGCCTTCGAAGGACACCTTCACTTGCACCCAGTGTCCTTGTAAGCTTTCTGGTCTGCAATGGGGAATCTCCTTGGCTGTCTTTTTTCTAAGGAAAGCTCCCTATGATATGATTTATTCATGCAGGGAGCCCTTAGAAGGTCAGTAAAACTGGCATGCTCCCAAAAATACACAAACAAACAAAGCAAGGAAGAAAAAAACCCCACTGTTCATCTAGTGGAACATTCAGAATATTTTAGACTGGGTAAGCACTTTTCTGAAGACTAGATGGAGCTGATTGTGTCCCAGGCAGACCCTCTTATGCAAGGGACCTAACAAATGGTTCAACCCTCATTCTCTGTCCCAACCACTTGAACAACCAGCTTAATGCTGGTATTTACTTCAGACCTTCATGCCGGGAATTTACTGCAGATCCAAGTCAGAACGCACCATGCCATGAAGCAGTGTAGGTTTTTGGAGCTGAAGTACCCAAAACACCCAACAAAAGCCCTGCTTGGTATTCCTGTGAGGCACGGGGATCTACTGCAGCGCAGGCTGGGGAGCACAGTGAGACGGGTCTCAGGCATGACAACTACGGACAGCTGAACCTGCCTCCCACAGGGATACCTCCTTGTCAGCTAAGACCAGCAAAAGGAGACTTCTGCTTGGATTTTTTTTTCTTTTAGGGACTCCGCGTTGTCTTGGACCTGATCTTGCCATCAAGGAGAAAGAACTCCCACTGACTTGAAAAGGAAGAGGACTGCCCCATTATAAATTTCAATGAACTAGGTCTGTCACACATGAGTTACTACTACAGCACAAATCGGTGCATAAAAGATGAAGA
>NW_009648536.1:3137108-3153584 GCF_000708025.1 Charadrius vociferus
GGAATGCCTAACCTAAGAAAGAAAACTATTTTACAGGGTTTGCAGCATCTGTGTAAGCCTCCCCTCTCATGCAACTAGGAGTGATTTTGTTAAATAAGAATTAATGTTTGAAACCGAACGTGTTAAAGGATTACAGGAAGGGAAAAATATTTCTTTTCAAGCAAATACAAAAGTTGGTTGTTAATGTTACCATGACCAAATGGCATTCACCTGAATCTGCAGGTATGCAGGTGAGAAACTGCAGGTGTATCAGTATTACCAAAAAGGGCAACTGTACCAGAGAGCTGATGCATGGATAAAAACAGTCTGTCTGTATCTTTCTGAGCAGAGAGGGAAACAAAAGCTCCTGTAGAAAGGGATCCCAGTCTACCAGCCTAGTGGTGGCCCACAGGGGAGTCAGGATGAATGTGAACAAAAGTGATCCAGCAGACAAAGCATATGTAGATTTTCAAAACACCTTTGATAAGGCTTTACATTAAAAATTATTAAAAAAAAAAAAAAAAAAAAAAAAAAAGCTGCTGTAAGGCTTAGGAAAGGCCTTTCTATGGACTGAAGGCTGGTTAAAAGACAAGAAGCAGCAAGTAGGACTTCCAAGATCACTTGTCAGGATAGAGAGGAGACTGTAGTGGAGTCCCCAGAGGTCAGCGTCAGTACCATGTTCAACATCTTCGCCAACGGTCCGGAGACAAGAAGGCATTGTCAATTAGTACAAGTGTGGGGGTGATACTAAGTTCTTGGAGAGGTTTTTGTGAGAAGGATCTCACAAAACAGAGACAGCAGGCAGCAGATGAGCTTCAATGCATCAACTACACACGTGATAAATAGGTGTAATAACCTAGTAACCTATGTTTACTCCCAGCACTGGCAGCTACAACTCGGGAAGGAGATTTTGGAGCCATCTCTGACACCAACAGCTCAGTGAGCAGCAGCTGCCAGAAAAAAACTCAAGACATTGAGCACCACCAGCACAGGTACTAATAACACGTCACGGGGCATAGTTCTGTCACACTACACAGTCTTGGGTCCCCCACATCCCTTTAGTGCTGTATGCAGTTCTGGTCTCCACAGCTCAAGGAGGATGTAATGCAATTGGAGAAGCACAGAAAAGGGGAACTGGAATGCTTAAGTTGAGTCTTACGAAATCATTAAAGTGATGGATAAACTGAGGTCAATCAGCAACTGAAGAACTAGTATTAGCAAAGTCTGAAATACTGTAACAAGAGAACACTCAATTAAATTAGTAGGAGATAAGTTTAGAACAGATAGAAGCATTTTTTTACATAATGGTTATCAAACTTCTGGAACTTGCTGCCATAGTTATGAAGGCAGACAGTATCAGTAAGCGCAAACAAGGATTAGGCAAATTCCTGAACAACTGGTTCATAAACAGATAGTAATGGCAACTGCCAGGAATGCACCCTAACATCCATCATCCACAGATTACAGATTCTTGAACAGCGTAAGAAAATGCCCACAAAAATGGCCAAAGATAGAGCAGACAGCTTACATACAAAAGTGATTTACACTTAAGAACAGGTCATTTCTTAGAAAGGCTGGAGAGTTGCATGCATATTGAGCTTGCCTGGGCAGGTCAGGACACCCAGGACAGTATCTGTCTTGGCAGAGAGAATTAGGCCAGAATGGAGAGCTCCATGTATCTATGAGATGTCTAATTTTAAAGATGGGCCCAGTTTGCACCTCACTTTATTTCTTATTGTCATGTACCATGTCCATTTTACATCAGGAGGACTGGGTTAAACCTTCTATTTAGTAAGAAAATGAAAAATCTCCCTTACATGTTGAAATAAAATGTAATGAAATGTTAGGAGATCTTTGGCATTTTACAAGAAGTCCCAGGGAGCTGGGTTTCTGAGTGGGCACATGCTTATTGGTAGTGGATAAAGGCAGAAGCATTTGTGCATGTACTTCATCAGTACAACTGATCCCATGTTTACATTTGTATCATTTCTGTATAAATATTTTTTATATCATATATATGATATATAAGGGTTGTTTTTTAATTTTTGTTCTGGAGTGAAAGATTCCAGCGCCAGTAGCATTCTACACATGCATTATGGAAAACATTTTTAATGACAGAATCCAATAATGTTTTTCCACAGAACTTCTCTTTAATTCTGTACCTTTGCTAGGCTGTGCTCTGCAAATGAGGGAACTGTTAAATATTTCTTCTTAATCTCATCACTCAGTGTGTTGCCACCTGCCTAACTCCTTCCACATCTAATGTTATGCAAACATAACAGATCCCCACAATGTGTCAGTAGTGAGATTTGACCACGGAAAGTTCAAATTGCAGCAGAGACACCTGGTTCCTCATCTACTGGACTAATTATGCTGTCTCTGAACTGCCATACTTAAAGAATGGGTCAGCACTGGGATCAAGTGTTGGCACAGTGGTTAGAGCAAACCTGTTGCCTCTTTGCTGACTTTCAGAAGAACAGATGCCCATCCTACTTGTGGGATGCCCAGGAGGAGGATATGCTGCCTTGGTAGGAATACAATGGGAGAGCTGTGGCAGGAGGGAGCGTAGCCCATGTTTCCCCAGATACTAATGTGGGAGCCAAGCCCTTCTCAGCAATGCGCTGGAGTGGCTTGGGCAGTCATGCAAGCCCAACCTTAAGCAATGCAGTGGAGAAGGCTATGAGGACCTTTTACGTTGGGAAGTGTTTAGCAGCCCACCCCCATGAAAACAACAACAATGTAGAGATTTGGGTATGCACATTCCATTCATGCACGTGCAAGAACCAATTTTACCATTTATGTATCAAAACCTATTGAAAACAAATGAGTATCTGTGTCTATTAATTTCAGGACCATAGTCTGACATACTGGAAACTGTAGTGATTAGTTTTTTTTCTACAAAGCAGAAGAAAGTGTTGAGGTGAAGAGCTGGAAATTACAAGTTATGAATTGAATGCCAGAAGAATTCTGGAAGGACGAGTAAACTTTTTGTTTTGTTTGTGTTTCATGGGGGTGGGGGATTTGCTATTCAGAGGGTACTAATCTTGAAATAGCTGCCCAGTAATAACTATAATTTAACCTTCCTGTCCCCAGAAGTCTCCAGACTCCTTTTAAATTCTGAATAGTTGCTCTCTAAAAGGCAGAGGATCATCCTATATAATTAAAATTACAGCTGCAGAGAGGTGCTCTCTGGGATTTCAATGTGGAGCAAAAGCTCCACGGCCACCCTGGGACTTGTGCTTCCTGCTGCTCAAGGCTCCCAATGCTTGCAATGAAGAGCATGACCAGAACAATGCACCCAGATACCTGCTGGAAATAAAGCAACTGATCTTGATGCTATTCAACCCGGTCCCAGCTTCAGCAATAGAAGAAAGGATGAACCATTAAGTGAACTTTAAGGCAACTTCCATTGGTCCCTTTCTAACAGAATACTCTTTTTTCTAGGTGTTGTAAGGAAAGGCGGAGTGAGACAAAAATACCTTTCACCTTTTCAGAATAACAGGTATAGGTTTGCATTATCACATCTTCTGCTACTATATCCAACAGAAAAATTAGCCTTTGTCCATTTCCCCATCTCCACCATGCAGGACTCAGGAAGACTGCCATAAGGGTGTCCTGTTTGTCATAGCAGTGTTGGGCTGCTGCTCCCTTCATCATCATATTGAGGATCTCCGGCACTTGAACAGACCTCCAGAACCTGAAAGCTCTAGACAGTGGCTAAGGTTGTAATGGCTTCATGCTTTCTGTGAAAGAAGTTTGGAGTGGGGCACATAAAATGCAATAATGAATGTGATGAATCTGCTATACATTAAAACTCCAGCGAGAACCTGGCATAATCCAGCATGGAAGGCCCTATGCTTTTACCACTTTGCATGCGAAGCTGTGGCTTTTTGACCTAAGGGGTAACTGCCACCTCGCTGAACCAGCAAGGGCCATAATGAACCTTGTCACAAATAGAAGCCGGTCATGCTTTTGAGATGGACATTGATTGAAAAGGTAAGTTCAAATTGTCACCCCTCTTCAAAAAACTGAATATGTGAAGAAATTAGAAGGGAGATACAGATGGAGCAGAAGAAGAACTATTTATATGTTTCATCCTTTAAAACCTTCTTCTGACTTTACCTAATAACAAATGGAGGACACTGGGAAACAACAAGGTCAAAGCAATATTTTCACTGCCTATGGTCAAACAGAAGCATCTGTAAAACTAGAACCCAGCCTGCCTGGAATGTGGAGGGTTAAAGTCTAATTAAACCTAATCAAAGTCATGGAAGAGGAAACTGCATGCAGAATTCAAGAACAGATTTTCCTAAAGTCATAGAGAAGATGCAAAGTCAGGTCTGATTTTCTGTTTCATGTGTGGTTTCATAACCAGTGAGAGAAGCTAAGACGTTACAAGTAAGAGTTGCAGAGCTACTGGTAAGGATTTTCATAAACAAGAAATATTTTATCTTCCAAACTTTTTCCTTGCCATGAAAAATCAGCCACTTTAAGCTGTCTGTTGCAAATGCTAGTAACTGTATTTTGAATATTCCAGGCAAACTAGAGATGGGGTGAGCTGATCCAGACAAAATGAAGTATTTATGTTTCAAACTGTTACTCACGTTGACACTCTGCTGAAAAAAAATACTTCTGACACAATCAGTAGTTTTGGTTCTTTATGTGCTTCAAGGTATCAGCTAAAAATTGTGAGGTGCATGCTGAGTCCGCTGGTCCTCTTGCACTCTATCACATAGTTTGCCTACATCACATCATTCCCTTCATAAATTGCACAGTACCACCTTAAAATGAGACAGTTTTCTCCCAATTCACAGGCTGTCACGAACCTTATTCCTCTCATGGTTAGAAACCTTTTTCTAGTCTCTTGCTTAAATTCTTTCACAGCAAGCTTGTACTCATTTGCTTTTATGCAAACATCGTCCTTTACTTTAAATAGTATTTTTCCTTTCCTGATGTTTATTTACTTTTCTGATGCATTCATATATCACAGTTCTTTTATATTTTCCTTCAACAAAGACTTTGAGCAGGAAAAAAAAATGGTACTGTACTTCAATTTGGAGAAGTATTCTGTCAAGTAGGAAAAAAAATGCTTGTTTTTCAGCTGGATTGTTTCATTGGTATTTTGTTCAGGGGCTGCAGAAACACCTGTGCTGGTGCAGAAAAGCGGATGATGCAGGAATTAGCTGTTGAGATTAGCAGGAGAGCAGGACCTTCTCTTTGGGCAGCAGGGCTGGCTTATGCTGCTTAAAGAGTTTGCTGAACTCTTTCTCTGCCATCATAAAGCAGGCTGTCCGTGTCCCACATTGTTTGAGGATCTCTTCCTTATGCCTCTTCCAGGTTTACCCTTCATGTTCTCAGTCCCATTAGCCACTTTGCCTATATCTTCATATTCATTACTGTCCTTTCAAGACCTGATGTTAAAAATTAATTTTTCTTCCAGGCCAAAGTAACTCTCCTTCCTATATCATCATATCTGTAGTGGTGACACTTCCCTTCTCATTCTCTTTACATTTAAACAGTGAAGGGACCCTCTCTTGTTTATTTTAATATTCTTGTCAAATCTGAAGTGCTTTTCACTGTATCTCTCTTTGTCCATCAGCCTTTCCCTCTTGCATGTTTTTGCTTACTCCCAGTGTCCTTCATGAGGTGAAATCACAGATAGTTGTGCAACCTATTGCTCCCCATCCTCTCCTCTGATTTAGGGGCACAATTTCCAACCACTTTCTGAACTTTCATTTAAAGAAAATCCACATTTCCCAATACTTAAGCTGACCCTAACAACCAGTTCCCTCCATTTCTCAGAGCTGACCCTCTGAAACAGCAGTAGAAGGACAGTAAGAAAACCCATACTCCCCAAATTTTGAGGTCACAATTATTCCAACACCAGGAGTTCTGAGAATCCCAGTCACTTTTTAAATCCATTGCTACCCCAGTGAGCTTTACTTACAATAGGAAATTATTCAAAATCTATTAAGATGTTGTAAAATGTGGCCAGATTAAAATGTATAACTAGGAAAGAAGCATTATTTACTTTTTTACCCGATTAATTGTGTTAATTAACATAATGCTGTTTTCCATATCCCTAACAACATGACTAAGAACATATAATAAACACAAGCTATGTTTAAAGCAGCTAGGTTGGACTTTTCTGAGTAGCACAGGCAGAGAAGAGTACGCCCCAGAAAAGGTGCACTCACCCTGCTTCTGAATAGCTTTGCAGTCTGCATCAAGCTCGTGTCACAGTTTTACAGCTAGCAGTGCCTGCAGACTAGACATACCCTTGGTCTCATGTTGTACAGCGGAGCTGTATAAACCTCTCTGTGAAACTCCTTTGCATTTCCTAGTTTATGCCATTTTAGATGTGCTTAAAGCTGTATTTTAAGGGCTTCTTACTGTGTGTAGTACAGCACAGCCTTCAGTTTCCTCCTTTTCTATTAAAGTGTTTTATTCTAGTAACTAAAGCTGATCAGGACAGAAAACAAGAGGGTTAATATTGCATAATATGTAGGCATATACAAGTTGGCTCAGCTCCAAACCCACCATTTACTCCCTCTCCAAACTGCCATGGAAACATTTGTTGGTCAAAACTGTACGTTCCTCCGAGCACGACTGATGTAAAAACCCGCAATTGTTTGTGTCTATGCAAACAGGTAGTAGTTGTGTAAGATCTTTTGATCAGTTTCAACAAAATTCCCTTCTGCAGAAAATAGCAATATTAGGCCTGTATATCTTAAACAACACATAAGCTTTATTTTGTAGATTCAAATAGTATCTATTGGCCTTCTGTTGAGGGGCACATTCCACTCATTGTGTATTGGCATTGAGCTTTATTTTAATGTAGTTATGCTTTTCCCACACAAGTACTCAACACTAGATTCTTTTCTCTAAAAAATGGCTGATATGGCATGAGAGACCAGTCCTAGAACATGTGAGGATACTGAAGGAGCATGGAAAAGTCACTCGACTGAAAAATGCAAAATTCTCTTTTGATTGGTGCTTTCAATGCAGAAGACAAGACGAGACGTGCTGCCAAAATTATGACATGAAATATCCAGCTCTATTTTGATATCTCTTTTTTTTTTTTCTGTGTGTCTTGTTTTGCTGAAGATGATTTAAAACTCTGCTTGCTGAATCCAAAAAACAAACAGCTCATGCATATGATGGGCTGCCAAGAATGCAGGACCCTGCCCTTCGCTTAGCTCACAAGCAAGAAAAAATCTCCTACAAGGATACTGCCAGCCAGCTATGCTGCACTAAATCTCACCGTCAGAAAATAATGTTGGCAGCATAATCAGCTGCAAAAGGACTGCATGCAGAGCAGTAACTTGCAAAGAGCCCAGCCTATCAGTTACCCTTTCAAAGTGACTTGGTGGTGACAGGCATCTGGTAAGTCAATCTGGAAAGAATCTATATTCTCCAGATAATATCACATTTTTATTTTGTGGGATTGGGATGAAGCAGTATGAGGAAGACAGATGACAAAAACATTAGGACAAATGATTTGTAATCGTCATGTCTGTCATTCGTGTTGCCTCTTTCCGCCGCCCCCTTTATGCTGGCAGTGAAACAATCACAACACTGATGTGTTATCAAAGAATATCTGGCAATATATTTAATGAACAGTCTTTATCTTTGTAAACTTCTATTGCCAAAAAAAAGAAAAAAGAAAATGAAAAACAAAGAGAAAGAAAATGAGAGTGATTTCTTTGCCCTGATAAGATTTCACCCTTTCTGTGTACACCATTAAATCCAGATTTGTAGAGACATAATCTTGCAGGTCATAAAATAATTTGAAAGACTCCCTTCACACACACACACACACCTTGGAACGGACTAACTGATGTTATAAAATAACCTCACAGGGGAGGATCAGACTGCATCAGATTTTATGTATCAGTTGAAAAAAACCCAACTTAAATTTCCAGCAAAACATTTGTTTGCTTCATGGTATGGCATGCAAGGACTGGATCACAGACTGATGTGATTTTTTTTTTCACCCTTGAGATACAGCAATGAACACAGACATGAAAACAGATCTAAAGCCATTAAAAATTTGCAATTGATAAGGATAAAGGTAAAAATCCTGTCCCCAGTGATGTCAATGCCAGTTTGCTTGTTGTTCTGGAAGCAGGACAAGTTTTCAGTCTTTGAATACGTACCAGTGTCTTTCTGTCTTCTATAACAACTGTATACACTACAAAACTAACTGCTTAGATAATACTAATTTTCAATAGCAACAGAAAAAAAAGCCAGCATTTTGTGGTTTAAATTATTGCAATCTCAGACTTCCTTTACGTCTAAATGGCTTTTATTCCATTTTATTTTCACTATGCACTCTGTTATTAGAAAGACTCATTATTTTTTGTAGATGTAGATCTGTAGCCTTTTACTCAAAAGTCTCCCACTATAGTTCTTCCTTAAATTCCTGTCTTCTAAGCATGTGATTATGTGAATAACTGAACTGACATTCATTTAAAAACGTTCACTTCCAGGACTCAGTTGTGGAGAAAATCTTGAACACAGCTACGTGGAACCAGGGATTGAAGTAGGGTTTGATGACCCCCAGGTATCATGGTGACTACCATTTAAGCCTCTTCCAAAGTGTATCCATCTCTACCTTGAAAGTAGCTGGGCTTCTTTGTGCTCTCTGTTGCTCCTGCCGAAAGAGCTTTTCCAGACTTCTTATACTTATAAAATTCTCACTTACACTCTTAATCAAACCAGTGCATACGCATTTGTTTCTGAGACAGTAATGACCTTTTGCTTGAGTAGCTCTTCAGACTCCTGACTATACACAACTTGCCCCATTGTATTTCTTGTTCACAATTCTTGCCCTTAGCAAAAGGGCTCAGGAAGGAAAAGACACTTTAGAGAATCCAGCATTTGTTTGCTTGTTTAAGTGTAAGAATTTAAGCTGTTCTTCTGAGTTGGTGGGTAAGGAAGTGATTAAACTAATAATTTCATTTAATAATTAGAGCTAGCAATGTTGTAGCATTCCTGGTGTGGAAAAAAATGGTAGCATATGTATTTTCTGTAATGTTGCTGACAATGGTTTGGTCTCAACTACATCAGCAAGGATACACATTCTTGAAAATCCTTGCTGACCATTCATTAGTTGGCTCTCTATCCTGAGGCCTACCACATCATTATTCTTTATAACTCCACTCTGAATAATGTTTTAGGCAAACTCCTCATAAGTAAAATTAATCTCAACAAGTATTCTGATTGCATATGTTTTGCTACCCATTTGGATTGGTTTCAACCAATTTTGCAGAGTCCCTGGTCACATAACACATATAGGAAAGTAGCTCCGCAAACAAAACCAAACTCAGTCTTTCCTCACAACCGTGACAAAGGAGAAAAATGCCACAGCAAATTAAAAGTATGATTATTCCAGGTGAAATCAAGAGTTAAAATACAATTTAAAAGCTAACTACATTGATCAGCAAATGAGACGATGTAACTTGAGAAAAATTATGCTTCCATAGGCTTTAAACTAAGGCTCATCTACTCATCTTGTTAAACTTTTGACCAACATATGGTCAAAAGTCTCACTGGAGAACACAAAGATACAAGAGTAAATAAGGGAATTGTTTCAAAACTTCATTTGCATCACCTCTCAGGGTTGGTACTGCTATGTAAGCATTTAAATGGGTCTAACTTTGCTCCCAAACCAAAGACATAAAACATCACTATTGCAATATCAAGCCTTGGATGAGTATGAACTGGAGAAGAGAGGTATGAATTGATGGTATACCAAATTTAATGCAAGCCTTTCAAATCCTCAAGGGCTGTTACAGCAGCTTTGCAAGGACACTGTTAAGGGACAAATAAATAGAAACTTCTGAAAGTAAATTCAAGGGTATTAAGCTAGGTATGTTTCTTGAAAGCATTTCAATACACTGGGAAGAACGAAGTTACTTCCCACTCGTGGCTTTTCTTTTGCAGATTTGTTTATCCACCTGATGGAGACAGAAGCATTTGAGTCACCATGATCTTTTCTAATTTTTTTTTATCTGTGCTTGATATCAGAGGCATATTCTCTTACTCACCTTAAATCGGGCCTTCATCTCTCCCTCAAGTTAGGCCACAGCTAGAAGCTAGACAGCATTTTGTGTTTTGACTCCGCTTTATGAAAGACTAGATTAATGCAAAACCAAGTGATCTCTAAGTCTAATTACAAAGTTCATGAGCCTGCAAGATGCAAAATCACCTCAGTTCTGGGGTCCTCACCTTTTGGAAAGCTTGGAGAAAGGTTCCTGATAACTTGTCAAAAAATTCAGTACTGTTCATGACGTCTGATATTGAAAAGGCATCACAAAGGCAGATGCGTTACAACTGCAAAGGTGACCTAAAGTATGTGCATGTTCTTTGTCACCGCTGCTAACAGACTCCGATTGACCCAAGTCTTTGCCAATGACTTCCCTCCCTCTCCGTGTTGGAGTAGACACATGCAAGCTGCCTGGCTGGCCAGGTGCTCCATCAGACAGAAGAAGGACCCAGAAAGCAGCGAAGACCTAAGTGACCTGCAGTATCACACACTGCTTTCCTTGTTTCCCATTTCCACTCACCATCAGTAGCTCTTTGCTATGCACACACCAATCTACAGAGTCAGATTTAGAGGCTCTGCTCTATTACTAGCTGATGCAGTCCTCTCATCCTCTTGCTCCATCCTGTTACACATAGCACTTCATAGTCTACTTGTCTAGTTCTTCCTTTCTGTACTTCCTGAGTTCTGTGGGCCAAAACAGTGCCCACTGCCCTTTGGGAGGAGGAAAAAAAATGCATATTTAGGAAAACTGCCTAGCAACTGCTTTACTTATTGCAAGGAGAAAGGCCATTTGCATAAGAAAACCTTCCAGCTGGAAGCCTGCAAAGACTCTGCTGGAAGCTGATTCTGTGATCAGCCATCAAAGAACAACTCCGGTTTAGTCCTGCTCCCTCTGGGTGGCCCTTCTGTGCTGCCCCCACCATCAGTGGGGGCAGTGGCACCATAGCAAAAGGTGCACCAGTGCTCAAGCAGCAGCCAGGAGCTGCGGCTCCAGTTTCTGACTGTGCTCACAGAGATCTTTTTCTCATTTTGTTCCCACATCATCTTTTCCTCGCACTGTGCGCATCACACATCACAAAGTCAACAGCTTCAGCTGCTAACCTTTGGAGTTCTGTCATTTGCTTTGCAGATTTCCTGCCAAAAGTGACAATCTGTAGCACTACAGTACAGTATCTCTCTCTCCAGATATTTGCACATGGTTCCTGCCCACAATTACTAAATGGCATTAATGGTCTGCACAAAGACCTGGCCCAGGAGGGAAAACTACAGAAATCACTTCATCATTTCTCTTGCTGTTCCATACCTGGTCTCTAGAAAATGTTGCCTGTAAACTTTTCACTTTCTAAAGCCTCAAACAAAACTGGCTCTAGTAAAGTCAATGGAAAAAGCCTCCACCAATCTTCCAACTACAACCCAGCAAACTGTGAACACAGTTGGGATTGAGGACATGGCCCTCTTATGTGGTAAACATCAAAACAGTGGTCAAATAATTTCAGCACCTGCAAAAATGGCTTTGTAGGGCTGTGCTGCTACTTAATGGAATGAGCCGATTTCGATCAGGGTTCTGCAAAGCTCTCCAAATTGCGGTTCATAAAGCTAATTTCAATGTGTGAATCATTGCTTTCCTGCAATTTATATCCATATGTGTGGTTATTTTTGAGAATGATTCAGTTTTGTATATAAAATTTTAAAAGGACTTTTTAAGTTAATGAACATCTGTGCTAAGAGGCCCTCAACCGAAAAGCTTGTGTCAGCCACCGGTGATGCTGACTGTGTAAACTTCCTGCTATTCTACAGGCATGCATATGGATCCTACGGCTCTTACTGACTGCATACAGCAGGAGCAACCCTGCTGAAAACCACAGCACTAAAATGCTTTAAAAATGGGGTAGGAAGCCCAAAATTTCCATCCATTTGAAAACGGTAATATCTGTTTTATAACCAAAATGAGACCAAACAGTAAATTCTCAAAGCTTTTAACAAAAGCAAACAGAGGGAAAATTTCCATTTGAAAATTTCCAAATGCTTTAAGTTTTTGACTGACATACATTCAGAGCTTTTAGCTATACTGTGGTTCAACAGGATTTCTGCATTTGCTGTCATATGTTTCTAGGTGCGGCTTCCTGGCTGAACTTATTTTCTCAAGATGAACCTATTTTTTGACATCCTACACGAGAACCACACTGGTGTAAATCTAGTGGGGGTGGACTTAAAAAGGAATAATTAGATACCCAAATTCAATGGGTAATCAAGTAACTGGTCACAGAAGCAAGGTCACTCTGCTCTGGTTTGTCTTTTAATCAGCTTCATTTTTCAACCTAGTCATTATGTTTCTCTGTTTCTGCGCTCACTACACTCTTTGATCTCACAGACTGAAGGAGAATGTGCTCCAGGAGCCGTGGAGCTGGCTTCTCACTTGCACATTTCATGTGAGAGGGTTTAAATCTGGCAAAACAAAGCATTTCCCAACCTCCCAGTTAAAAACCTCATTTTCTGTATTACCGTCTCATTATTAACCCTGCAAGACGGAGTTTAGTAAGAACTCACTGTTAAATGCAGCATGCTACACATGCTATCCATCTGATGTTCCTTCTCCTAGCACTAACATGGAAAACTTTCTCGGACTCCCTTCTTAGGATCTGCGTCCATGAAAACAGATGGAAACAGAACTATAAGTAACACCAATGACCCAAATGACCCTGGTGTGAAGATGATGAGAAAACTTCACTTGGGAAGTGTCTACATCTATAGCCATGCTAAAAAAGACAGAACTGTATTTGCTTGAGACAAAGCTGAATGTGGCCTCTCTGTGTAGAACTGAGCAGGTTAGAAAGCTGCAGTTCCACACAAAATACCAGCAGTCAGGGATGTGTAGGTAAGAGCTGGGGAAAGAGCATGCTTCCTGCACACAACAGAATATACTCTGTCGTAGGCAAGCAGTAACACGCATCAAGCTATGCTGCTAATCCTTTAGCATCAGGATAACGCCAAGTCCTGGTATATACATGTTGTAAATGCTGACATTGTGGTGACCTTTAGGAAGCTCCTAGAAGCCCTCTGAAATCTTTAGGCCTGATTCTGCTTGCAATTATGTTAAGTTTAGAGTTACTGCACTGAGTTCAAGGCAGCTAGTTCGGATTTACATCTCCCTAGCTGGCCCATTATTTCCTGTATTGTTTCCAGTTGCATGAAATCATCTGTGCACGTCCTCCAGGGCTGCTGGAACCCTCTGTCCTCCCCAGCACTACACATGATGCAATGAGCCTCTGACGGAGGAGGAGAGCCTAGAAGTCCATGTAGGGAAGCAGATAATTTCCTTTTGAGCAATGCATGCAAAAATAGCAGCTAATAAAAAGCCTTCAAACTGTGCCTTCAAACTGTGACAATTCAATACACACACCTACGAGGATGCCTTGACAAGCTGCTTGACTTCTCAGTAACTCTTTCTTGTTTTCTTTAGTGCAGCCTCCTCCAAACTCCCCCACACAGGTATTCATCTCTGTAGTGACAGCTGAGACCTGCAGGTGTTTGCTGCTATTGCCCTTTCAGAATAGACAGACACTTGTTCCTCACTGTAAACATTTGTATCGTGGTGCTTGCCTGGCTAGTTACAGCCCAAATAATGATAAACCAGCCTTTTCTTTTTTTAGCCCCTTGCTGTCATGCATTAATTCTCTTTGCAAATAGGCATTTGGTACTGGAAATAGCTTAAGCGAGATCACTCTCTGGTGATTATTTTACTAGCAGTATCTTATGGCAAGTCTTTCATATACAGTCACCAGAAAACGGTATTATGCAGTTGCCAGAAAAACAGCATTCTGCAATATTAGGCTCACGCATGAAGGAAGGACTGTGCCTAGCCAGCAAGATGCTCTTTGCCATTTCCCCACTCTAATACTAATGTTATTTCACTGTCTCCAAACTGCTACTCTGGCTTTGCTAAGCAACAGTGGAGATCAGAATCAGGACTGTCTCCTGAGGACTATAATACTCCCAAGTGTCAAAGCGGTTTCTCAAAAGATTTTTTGACCTTTTTATGTAGAGAGGTCTGAAAGCTGGGTATTTTTAAAATTGGCCTGGAATAACGAATTGTGTAATCCTTAGTTTTTCTGGAAGTCTTCCTGGGAGGCTAAGAAGTGTAATAACTTCTCACATCTTAACTGAAAATGCATGGGAACTCTATGTTTTTAAAAGACATCCTTTCCCAAAATACTCACTTAACATTAACATTAAATAGAAATAATCAAGAAACAAAACATTAAGAAATAAAGCCACAAAAATCTAGGAAACTTCCTTACAAGTCTTTCTCACTCCCTCAGCTGTTTACTTTTTGGTACCATGATTCTGTTTCTTTAGTTCTTTACTCACCACCAAATTAGACAAGACCTGAATGTTAATTTAAAAAAAAAAAAAAAAAGCAGCCCCCAAAGCAGCTAAAAATAAAAGAGAGACAACAGTCTCTCTCAACCACTAGAGGTACAAAATGTGCCAGTATGAACTGCAAAGTCATTCACTGAAGGACTGAAACCAAAAACTTTAAAAAAAAAAAAAAAGAAAAAAAAAGGGATGTTCTTCATTTGGAAGGAGTGGAAGATGAGAGTGGCCCAGGGCCCTGTTTGACAATACAGTGATTGTGTGCCAATGACACAGGCTAAGTGAGTCTAGGATGTACCGTGCTGCGCGTTTTCATTAGAAGCTGGGAAGTACCTCTGATCCAAGAACAAGCAAAATCTCATTTGGAAAATACTGCACACAGTCCTAGTGATGTCTGTACTAGAAAGAGACACTGAAACTGCTGTTTCACACACTAAAAGTCATGTGAAAAGGCTACTATGAGGAGAAGAAAAATGACGAACCTTTTCTCCTGACAGTGTGCCTTCTTTAACCCTCCAAAACAGGCTGGGAGGGGACAGCAGTACTTTTTCTAAATACATTTGAGACATAAAGGCTAGGAAGGAAGGAGAATAACGTGATCAAGTGGGTGTACACTGGTCATGAGTTAATTCAGGTTACTGATAAAAAATAAAATCTGCAGCCATTAGGAGACGAGATTGCAGAGCAGCCTTCCGGCGAAAGCCCTGGCAGCAGGATCCTACTTATCTGCAACATCCACTGTGATGGAAGGGGCTGTGTGACAGGACAGGAGTGATCCAGGAGTTAGAAATTCAAGCTTCAGAGACACAAGACTGCTGCTATCCAATTTTGTGGCGTATCTGAGAGACTTTTGAGAATAAGCCTGTCAGCGTTTTGCAGGCTGCTCCATTTTTATTTAACGAAAGTCTTTCTCCAGGTCTTGTGGTGGGTTGCCTGCATTTTTGTTTCCCCCTTTGCTGTGTATTCTGTCTCTGTCTCTGGGTCAACTTCAGTTCCCACATGCCTCTGAGGCACTGGGGACAGGTGACAGGGCCAGATGTGCTCTGAGGGGTGTCACTAAACCCCAGTTGTGTCACCTCCTGTTGTGTGTTGGGTGTGATTGACTTCCTAAGATCTCTCAGGAATTCTTGCCAAACATAATTTCTCTTTAGGGCCTTAGGACACTGTTAGATACTCTTGACATTGCCTCCTCTTGTCCCCTGGCAGACTGGAATTTTTATGGGGTTTGGTGCCTTATATAGAAGGGGCTAAAATGTTAATGAGTGTTGCGTTTTTCCATGTGGCTTGAGGAGGTCTGAGGTTCTTTTTGCTCCTCCTACCCTTAACACCTACTGTGTGGCTTCCTGCAAGAGTGAAAGGCTTGGGCTCAGTAACCTATGTTGCTTCTACCAATCCTACATGCTATGCTCTCTATAAATAACAAAGTATGGTACAAAATATGCAGATTTTAAAGAGAACCTGGGTCACTGGACTTTATACTGAAACACATCCTCTTGGGTTCTTCTGCCCCACCTGTTCCAGAAATGGAGGAAACTAATTTGTAACTTATGAACCTCTCTATCCCTTTGGGGTGAGTTGGGCCTATAGGAAGATGGAAACCTCACTAATAGCCCCAGTCTTTTGACAGATCCTGGCGGGGTTTGTACAAGGGGAGAAAGGGAGTCCTTATTTTCTCCACTGTTCCTTGCGCTCTTGCATAAAGGCAAGTAAGTTATACAATAGCTAACCAGGGATTACACAACTGAGCTCCATAAATCTAAATCAGAAACAGAGTCCCTGTCCTGCACCGGACAAATGTAAAAATGTGGAAGGGTGAAATTCTGGTCCTAATGAAGTTAATGGCAAAGCTCTTGCTTACTCCGGTGAGATCACAGTTTCATCCAAAATCTTGGCTCAAGCCTGTTCTTGGCTGACCAAGCTGGATATTTAAAGCATATCCCTGTTAAGTTTTTCCAAGTACTGGGATAAGATGACCTTCCCTTTTCTTTTTTTTTTTTTTTTTTCCCCTACGCTTTCCTGAACTGGAAGACTAAAAAGGGCCAGATATACAATCCCTCGGTGTACGAAAAACT
>NW_009648536.1:3153673-3156476 GCF_000708025.1 Charadrius vociferus
AAAGATGGGAAACCCTGACCTGTGGGGTTTGGGAGTCCAAACAACAAAAAACAAACATCAACAAAACAAATAAAAGCCCCTAATGAACCTGAGACCCAAACCCTGCAAGTAAATAACTTTGTGAAATGGTCCACTGTGCTACAAGAACTGCAGTGCAGCAGAGTGTTGCTGGAGCTGTTTGGCACACAGACCAAACTAATTACTCGACAGTTGTTTTAGTTTGGCCTGAGGTGGACAGCAGTGCTGGGTAAGAAAAACCACTGCAGTTTCTTCATGTCGCCGGGCTCATCTGGTCTGACTATTGAAAACTATAGCTGTTACACTGAATGCTAGCACGTACTCCAGGGTTCCCCCCACCCACAAGATTCCTGCCTGATGAAAAAGAAAGGAAAAAAGAATGGAGGAGAAAAAGGAAAGCGTGTGCAATCAGGGCCACGCATCACATGTATTCCCAGCCCAAGGATTATTTCTCTCCCCCTCTTCCCTGAAGCATCTCTTAACAACTGAGCTGATTCAATGTAGAATGCCATTAACAATCTAACAGTGAACAACGACCGGGGATCATCCTTATCTTACAGAAGCAAGTTATAAATAGTCATCTTGGGCAAATCTAACATCCTGACAGGGTGGTAGAATCCCAAAAAACTGATTCCAGTGTATTAATAAACACAAATGCTGAACCATTTCTTGCAGAGCTTTTTGGAGCTGTATAAATCCTTCCAACAAGCATCAGATAAAGCTGTCAAGGGTGGGGAAGAATTGCTTCTATGTATGTGATTAAGCCCGGGCACTTAAAAAGACTTAGCCTGCTATAAACAATTAGGTATGGTAGGTCAGTGCCATCCCAGTGTCATCACTGACAGTTTCATTACTTAGGCCTGCCATGCATATAATTCTCCAGGCAACCGTCTGGAAAGTCATCATAGCCTTGACTGTTTCATGACCAGCTTCCGACCTGCCTACATATGGCCCAAGCAGGGCAGGCCAAAGGCTCAACTGTAACTTCCATCTTTTATCACTGTGAAATATGGTAGCACAGCAGGCTGCCTGTCCCTCCTCCGCACCAGCTAGAAGCCAGCTGGAACATGAGGGGCCAGAGAAGTGGTCCTTGTTTTTCTCACTGTGCAGAAGAAGCAACTACCCAACTTTAAGTTGCATACCCATCCATCATATTGCAAGCATACACCACCAATTTGAATGGAGCCATGCTACTTTACATCTTCATTCATTCCCTCTGACACTTGTCTATGTCCTTGTCCCTTCATTCACATCTATGTCTTTTCTAACATCCCTCTACACTTACCTCTCCTGCCTTATTCATTCCCGCTCTCACATCCATGATTGCACCCTCTTCTCACCACTCCCTCTTTCTTCTCCTTTGTTATACCCTGGACCCCACATATCCTCCCTTGGCCTCAAAAAAGTGATGAAGAGGGAGAGAAGAAGGAAAGAAGAGAGTGAATCTTTGTAAGTGGCAGTGAGAAATACAGTGTACCACTTTCATTAGGTCCTCTGAGAAGTACCCAAGACTATCCAGGTTACCCTGAATTTGCTTTGGTGAACCCCTGCTTTCTCCAGGTTATGGGTCTTGTTCTAAATTTGTGTTTCATTGGGTAGAAGCTTTGCATGAGGGCTCATGTGTATGACGCAAGGATTAAACCCAGAGGTATATGAGCAGGTAAGATGATGGTAGATTTAATACACTATCACATGCCTTCCTCAGCTGTCCCCAGGAAGCCCACATGATTATTTAGCTTCTATCCATTTTTGCAGGTAGTTTTCTCCAGCGAGGAGTTATTAATTTTTTCCAAAAATAAGCAGAGCATTTATTGTTCAAAAATGTTGCCTCTGACTCTCAAGGCCTTTGCAAACACTTAGTATTAAGCATGGACATTCATTCTTAACTATAATGACAAACATGGTAAACAAATCCAATCTCACTGAAGTACTGAACAGAGACACGCCTCCAGTCCCAACAAGTACTGCTCATACTTGAAATGCAAAATCAAGAAACCCTGGCCTTTGGTGCTCACTGTGTCCTCGCAAATGCAAACAGAGGCAGTGATTACCATTCTGTATATTTTTCCAAGTTCTGAAGTGCAGTCATGCTTGTTTTACATCGATCAAATAGCGTGAAGTGCCAAGTTTCCAAAATAACAAAATATAGGAGGAATCTGGTTCTTGTGTTTACTGAATACTAGGTTTGCCTTTTGAAAGAAAAGACAAAGAAGAGTGGAGACTGTTACTTCTCAGCTGTTAAGTGGAGCAACACACAACAATAATAACTCACAAGTCCATGGGACCTGATGAGATGCACCCACGGGTCCTGAGGGAACTGGCAGATGAAGTCGCTAAGCCACTAGCTATCATATTTGAGAAGTCGTGGTGGTCTGGTGAGGTTCCTACCGACTGAAGGGCAAACATAAGCCCTATTTTCAAAAAGGGGAAGAATGAAGACCCGGGGAATTACAGGCCAGTCAGTCTCACCTCTGTGCCTGGCAAGATCATGGAGCAGATCCTCCTGGGAACTCTGCTGAGGCACATAGAAAACAAGGAGGTGATTGGTGACAGCCAGCATGGCTCCACTAAGGGCAAGTCATGCCTGACAAATTTGGTGGCCTTCTACGAAGGGGTTACAGCAGCAGTGGACAAGGAAAGATCAATCGATATCCTCTACCTGGACTTGTGCAAAGCTTTTGACACTGTCCCACATGATATCCTGGTTCTAAATTGGAAAGACATGGATTTGACAAATGGACCACTCTGTGGATAAAGAACTGGCTGGACGGTCGCACTCAAAGAG
>NW_009648536.1:3157174-3172234 GCF_000708025.1 Charadrius vociferus
GGCTGCCCCATCCCTGGAGGTGTTCAAGGCCAGGTTGGACGGGGCTTTGAGCAACCTGGGCTGGTGGGAGGTGTCCCTGACTATGGCAGGGGGGTTGGAACTCGATGATCTTCAAGGTCCTTTCCAACCTAAACCATTCTATGATTCTATGAATAATTCTTCTGTGCAGTTTTCTGTGCCCTTGTCCAGCCTCAGCCAGATGTAGAGACAATCTTTTCTGGGCATCCTACAAGCACTGATGCTAAGGTGACACTCTCCTTTATCGACACAGCAGCCCAAATTGGGTGGCTAAGGAAGAGGCCTTCATTCTATCTATAAGAAATTCACTGGCAGCAAATCATGCAAGAGGCAGATACAGAAAATATGCTTAAAGACGCTGAGTGGCTTATCTTACAGGAGGAACTCTAGGGTTTATAAGCTAACAGCTTTGCCATGGATTGTCTTCCCCAAGCCACAAACACCTGACAGCTTCCGTTCCAGTCATCAAATTACACATGTGGTAGCAAACAGCAAATGCTGCTGACTACCTGACTTGCCACACAGTACGAAGACAACATCAGCAACAGTAATTGATGTACACAGTCCCGTTTATCCTAGTGATCCTAGAAGCCCTTTGCAAACTTCAGAGATCATTTTGTGGCAACCAAGCTCAGGGAAAATGGCCTGGACCAGAACGAACAAGCGCAATGGGCTATGCTTACCCATCACAAAACAACTCTTCAACCATGAGCAGCAGGACTAAAGACCTGGCTTAAGGCAGGAGAAATTTATAACAGCCTTTCAGGTGCTGAGTATATGACAATTTCTAACCTAGTCTCTTCCTGAGTAAAATAACTGGTCCAGTACTGCTGTCCAGTACTTACACCTTCTCCAGTAAACTGAAACATTATACAATACCTGAAAGCTATGATTACCACTGGTTTTAGTAATATTTAAGAACACATTTTAATAACTTCAAAGTGTTGGGCCAAATTTGATTACCCAGTCTTCCTTTTTATCTCCTGCTCCTTCTTCTTCACTAAAGCCAAGCAAACACGCAAAATTTCTGCCCAGAGAAAACGACCTTTCTGTGATTTATTATTAGAATATACAGCCAACATATATATACAACAGGACATGCGAATCTTACTCTGATTAACTGTCTCCAAATTTACCAAAACTTTGTAGCTCAAAACCAGGTTCTCCATATGCCAGACTCTAAATTACCTGACAGGCAGATGGTTGAGTGTAAAAGCAGAATCAGTCACATCAATGTGGTAAGATGACTGAACAAGACCTAGGTTACTACCAATTACAGCAGTTCACTTACCCTATAGTAGTCTGTGCTGTACACATCTCTAGACATCCCAAAATCCCCAATCTTCACCAGCAGGTTCTCACCAAGCAGGCAATTCCGGGTAGCAAGATCCCGATGCACGAAGTGCTGTGATGCCAAGTAAACCATACCAGCTGCAATCTGCTGGGCAATATGAAGCATCTGGGATTGGGTCAGCTCAGCAGGACGGTTGCCTTCTGCCATCAGCACTGCATCTGGTCCATGTGCCCTGCACCAAAACACAAGCTGATTAAGTGACAGGCCACTTGCAATCTTGTGAGGTGAAAGGCATTAGTGAGCCTAAAACCACACAACTGACTAGTTCAAATACAGTAACAGAGGGCTACAAATTCATTGCTGAAATAGGGGAAATTTGGTATCTTAGCTTTCTTCATTTACTGTTTTCCTTCATTGTGTGAAAGATAGGTGGTGTGAAGAGCATTACACAACAGGTGAGATATTGCTCATGAAAATAAGGCACAGTGATTCATAATAATACCCTCTGTCCAAAACTACCTTTTTCCTCTTCCGTTCCAGTAACCTAGTAATCTGGACACTTTTTAAGATTCAGCTGGACAGGGTGTTGCAGCATCTTGTCTAGATCATGCTTTTGCCAAGAAAGGTTGGACTAGATGATCCTCGAGGTCCCTTCCAACCTGGTATTCTATGTTTCTGTGAAGGTTTTTTGGAGAAAGGCTGGCAAATGCAGCTGGTTGTTAACCAAGGAAAATCTTATCACCCTGTAAGACTGACAGGCCATAGAATGAAAGGCAATGCCTAGCATCACTTTTCCTATGATTGGCGTTCCTTGATTTCTACAGGGAGACAGGCCGTTGACCCTTCCATCCTTTTTCAAAGCAGAAAGAGCTAACTTCCTTCTGAGACACCATCTGAGAAACAAGGGTAGCAATTTTAGATTTACACTTCTAATTTCCTATCCAAACGCACAGCAGAAAATAATTTTTGCTTCTTTTATCACCAAGGGTGAGTCCTGCTCAAGAAGGGAATTCTTGACAATAGGAAGAAGACACAAAACACACTCTTTGGAACCATTAAATAGCTTCAGAAATATGAGCTTTTCGAGACCTACTGAATCTAACATGCAATAATCAACTGATTAATGAGAAACTTGTATGCTCTCCAGCAGAAGGAGAGCCATTCTGCATTTGGAAAGCCCAGCAAAGTGCTGGAACACATGTGGTTCACCCATCTTAACTATGTTAGCTCTGGTATACATGTGTAACATCCTACTATCTTGAAGACAGAAACATTCCTACACACAACTTTTTATAGTACGAATCTATCCAATTAATGAGGTTATCTGGCAATCATTCTTCATGTGACACACCTTATAATATTCTGAATATTCCTTTCCATCCATTCCACTACTCTGGGTTTCCAGGAGCCTTTTTTATTCCATTCCTGAAGACTATTCTTTCTGAGATACCACCTCTCCTATTCCCTCCTCTACTTTTTTTTTTTTTTAAATACTCTGAAAGAGATTTTTATTTTCTCTCAAGTGTCCCTCCTTCCTACAAAAAGGAGTTTCAGAGAATCACCTTTCTAATCAATATAGGTGAGGCCTTAATTCATCCCCAAGGGAAGGGCACAGGATTTTGGAAGAGAGTTGCAAATTAATCAAAATCTGAGATCAAATCTGACACTACCTATTAGAAATATGTTATTAAAATTGCCCCAAGGGAAGAACTTCATGAGCAAAGTGACAGATGTGAAAAAGAAATGAAGGAGGGTGTGTATCATTGCTGGGATGGCATCTGGTACCAGGCAAAGAAGTTCTCTGCCACAGTGTATATACAGACTACCAGTCACGTGGTCTGGGTTGGGGGGGGGAATAAACAGGACAATATGAAATCTCCAACCAAGACTCAGAGGCAAATTCCAATTGAAAAGCACTGTACCTTTTCATTGCATGGATTTTTTTAATGACTCCTCTCAGACATGAAGCTCTGAGTTGCTAAATTAGAGAACTCTTCATCTTTCGCTAGCTTCCTTGAGGACATGGTCTGTATCTAATGAAACTTGTGGATTATTCTTAACGTTCCATCCACCTTGCTTGTCCTCTTGGTGCTGGCTGTAAATGAGGTGTTCCTCAGTGTCTGCAACAGCCAGGAACATTGACAGAGATTTCTCTGAATCCACAGCAGCCTCCACTAGCCAGAACAGGGCAGGAATGACTTTGAGGCTTTAGTCCTAGATCTGAAACAGCCTTTGGCTGCATGCAGATAGCAAGGCTCATTTGGGTTAAATTTTGGATTCATTTTTCCCTGACAGCCTTTGGTGGCGCTGCAGGGTAAGAAATACAGGCTCTTACAGCCCGCTTACAACTAACCTCTGATCTACAGCACAAGATGCAGCAAATGTGAGAGGAATGACAAATTGGAGCTTAGGTTTAACAGCTTGTCCCAGCATAATCATTTTATGTTCTAAAGACAAGGGCTGATTAATAATTAAAAAAAAAGAGAAGACCTAAAGTAGGAAATATACTGTCTGCTAAACTACCTTTCTGTACAATAATTCAAAATCAGAGTTAGGTGGTAAGAAAAGGCCAATCAAAAAGAATAAAAGAATAAGTATTTCTTATGAAGTAAGAAATTATTTCTTATCAGCTGCAAATCTCGCTTCTTCTAATGGAAATTCAATGTTCTGAAAAAGTACTGGGATGGCATCTCAGGAAACTGCCATTCTCTCCTCATCCACAGCAGAGGTCCAAGCTGGCAAATGTAAATGCCCTGACACAGCTCTGACAACATACTTAAATCCTCTGCCAGAGAGACAATCAGTCTCAGAAAAGTAGTAGTGTTTGCTCTGCATCCTCATTTGAGGTCCCGGTCTCCCTGCCAAACCTGGCAGCCCTGCCAATAAGGGAGGATGCTAGTTGATGTCATTTGCTTTTACGGTGTGGCTATTTGCTCAGTGGAGATTAGATAGACAGCAAGCTCATTTCACATAGCCTGTCAAAAATGCATAAAAGGTGACAACTAGCAGTCACTAACCATTTCAGTCAGATAGAAAATCTGAACCCATTTAAAGGGACGCCAGTTTTGATTGTTTTACAGCTTTGTGACAGATATCTTTCCAAGATGGTGGTACCCCTAGTTATCTTTGGCACGAGACATCTCAGTACATTGTGATATCCTCTGATGAAAATGACATAGAAGACCTTGAAAGAACAGTCCCTTATACAAATGTTTGGGTTTTTTTTTACATAAGAGTAAAAACTGTTTCTTAACTGCTTATTTTTATGTCAATGAGTACAGGCTAGTGGAAATGGCACACACATAAGCCCACACTGTTCATGAATTCCCTATTATTGTGAACCTTAGGTATCCTCTATTTATTTATGACTGCTTTACTGGAAAATTTAAATTTCCCATGCACATTCCTGAACAGCATTATGAAATAAAGCCCTAATCTGGACCCCAAGATGTAGCATTTTCCATTGCACTGAAGTTTCCATGGCTTACAGTTTTCTTGCTTCAGATTAATGGCAGTCTTTCCAAAACACTGAGAGGAGGGAAGAGAAAAGGGGTTAGATTTCAAAGCTCTTAGATGCCTACAGATAGTGATAGGTGTTGAGTGGGATCTTCCCAAGTGCGACCATCAAGCCTGCAAGTAAATGATTCCTGCTCTAAGATTTATAACCAAACAATTCAGAATACACTGAAATATATTGAAAACAGTATTTCTTTGGTTCCCATTCCTTTCGTGCAAAGCATAAGGCTTGACTTCATGGTACTTCCAAATAGGCAAAGAAACAATAAGCCCCACATCCCCGTACAGAAGACAAGAGATGCACAGATGTGCACTCCTAGGTGTCAGCATTTTCCAGTGGTACTAGTTAATTTGACATTAAGTACCAGCAACACCTACCTTCTCTGCCCACTTCTGGCTCTCCAGCACAATATGTGTTCGTGGATTTACCTGAGGAATTTGTTAAGATCTCCGTGCTTCATATACTCAAACACCATGATGAGTGGATCACCCTCGACACAGACTCCGTAGAACTTGACAATGTGCTCATGTTGCAGGTTAGTTAGCAGCTCTGCCTCACGGTGGAAGTCCTTGCGGGCATTGTCACTGGCATCCTTCAGTGTCTGGTGGAGAAAATGAAAATGTAAGGAAGGGGAGATGTTTGCACAAGGTAGAGAACACGTGGGATGGCACTGCAAGGGTAAGGTAAGGACACTCTACTGCATAAAGGATGGAGGAAGTACTTTCTTAATAACTCTTTTAGAAATGCAGATGTGATGTTTAAGTGCAATTAAGTAACGGCAGTACAATTTTCATTCTCCTGCCACATGTCATCCCAAACAATGATTTTTCTCATAAGAGAATTCATGATCTTATTGTGCCAAGTGTTTTCCAAACAGAGAATAAATAAACTGGTATTACCCAAAAAATACACTAGTACACAGCTGGTTCATATCCTTTAGCATTTAACTCAGGCAAACCCTAGTATCCTGTTGGTATTTACCTTTCTTCTAAGTTCTTTAAAATAAAACTCCGCTTCCTTAGTGGGAACGTAGATGCATTCTCTAGGTAGTACTAATGTCACTGTTGCTGATGTTGGCCCCTATGGTGTGCTGCGCATTAGGTAGATTTATACAAGGGTACATCCCTGGAGCAGAAATTACAACATGAGACTTCCGCCAGAAAGTCCTGTGATACTCAGTAAATCTACTCACGTGCTAAGGTTAAGCATATGTATAAATAACCGGAGGATCAATCATAAAATGATGGAGAGGAAGTAGACGCAGATCAGAATTCTGGGGTGTCAATTTTTCTCACTTCCTTTTTTTATATAGCTCTAAACTCCTGCATATTTTCATTTTGAAGGAAATATATCAACACTGGATCAAATAGGAGGCTTAAATGTTGAATAATGATATAATGCTAATTTAACTGCCACACATAGGCAGTTTCAGATCTCTTCTTAAAAACTACACTTCCTGAGAAAGGAAACACTTTCATGCACCGAAAAAAAAGCAAATTCTGACACCAATTAAATGAGGAATAATTATAATTGACAATAAACGACTACTAGGCTCTACCTTCAAAAGATACAGTGGTTGCACTATACTAATTCAAACAATATTTTTGAAACAGAAAGATGTCTGGTTACTAATGTTCACAAATTATGATTCACAGAAACTGATATCTGGGCTCTGTACTTCTGGATTTTATCTACACCTTGACTTAATACAAAGAAATATGAGACACAAAATTAGTGGCATTGTTTTAACTAAAGATGCTTTTTCCTGGTGATCTAGTCACTTTATTTTCTACCCTAAATTCATATACAGAGCATGAGACCAACCACACTCATCAGAACAGACACAGAAGAAGCCGATACTGTGCAATCAGTCTGTTAACTGTTTTCTTTAACAGAGGTAATTCTGTCCAATTTACTAGTATTATATGTATGCATGTGTGAAGAAGGAACTAAGATATGACTGTTGGAGAAAACGCTTTATTTGTGAAACTGCAACCACAGGTCTTGAAAAATGAACAGCTACTACAATAAGGTCCACATGGGGGAACAAGGAGCAGGGTAAATTGGATAGCCATCTAGCAAATTCAGGGGCGTTTCCCTGTGGATTTCAGGCTGTATGGATCCTAGAGGCAACAGAAGTCACTCGTGTCATAGATGTCCCTTCCCTGAGGGACCCACTTTTGAATCTCGTATGACTTCAGGCCCAGAATCCTTCTACCACAAGTTTTACCAATAATGATGCAACAAGGATACTGCATCATCAAAGGTTCACAAGCTACAATACATTCGTATAGGCAGCTACGTTGTCTAAGATGGATATCAAATTGGCTCCCCGTTATGTTCCCCACACAATAACGTCTGAACTGAGCGAGGACTGAAACTGAAATATCTTCCAGTGCTTCCAGGCTCTGGGATGATGCCTTAACATGATAGAGGCACCAACCCATAGTCCCATCTATGCTCTTTAATGAAATCACTGGGAATAATTCTGTTGTCCCTTGAGTTTCCTCTGGTGGTTTCATGTATAAAGCAATGAACTTTAATTCCTCTCAACAACAGAATTAGAAAAACAATTAATATAAAAACCATTTTTTAAACAATAGCAACCTGGAATAAAAAATTGACAGGGAGACGCATAGGCTGATGTTCTTTCCAGCAGGCTCTTTACCTGGAAAGTCAGAAGACGCTTTTTTATCTCACAGAAACAGCAAAATTACCATATGACAGAGCAGTTGCCATGGCAATTACACATTTTCTGTCACACAGCAAAACATAGAAAAGTCTAAAACCCAGGTAAAACTCAGGCAGGGTTTCTACTACCAAGGGGCAACTTGAATTTCTGTCACCCACCACTGCAAAACCCCCTTTTCATTATTTCATGCAGCCCCTAGAATAGACACAATGCATGAGAGATAGCCGACACAATCAGGCAAGGAGGGGACTGAAAAGTGAAAAAATTAATAAGTATGTAGAATTTACATAGAAATTACATTGACTAATGCATTTAGCTTGTTCTCAGCGCAAGAGAAAAAATAAAACCAAAATAAAACCATAACAGCACAAAGAAAGAAAAAGACATATTCATTATTATTATCATTACTGACAAGTACACCAGAGCTCTGTGTACAAAGCACTCTCACCAGCTAATAGGAGTTTTTCCTGAGTAGGAACTGAGATACAACCACATGTACCTTACAACCATTCAGGCCAGCAGCTAAGGAGGAGGGACAGGCTCTCTTGGGCAACAGAGGGACCCCCTGGCTGTTACAGGAGCTCCACATCTGCTGAGTTCATCCTTGTGACAGTCAGACTGCCACCTCATGCTTATTGTCCTCCACAGAGTCCTTGCCCAGGTATCCATGTATCATTTAGTCTCTGCAGACCTGTGCTCTGCAGTGAATGCAAACCGCAAGCTCCTTAGTCCACCCCAACACCAGAGAGCTGCATTCATGGGTGAGTCAGAGTACGAGCAAGGGCATGTGGCTCTCACTGATATTAGTATGACTTGGTAATGAAACCCTCATGACAGCTTTCCTTTATACAGTTTCAGCCTTCCCCTATGAAATCCCCACTGCTGCTTTCCGTCACCATACAAGAGCTGAGTGGTATATTTCCTCAAGAAACGAGTGAGTGGGTTTGATCCTTCTGTGAACTAAAGACCCACAGAGTTGCAAACCTTTGGTTTTCCTCTGCAGGTGCCGTAGAAATGTTGTTCACCTCACACACAGAGCAGTCTGCTAACTGCGCACAATCCTAGAGCAGCACAGGGTGAATCCCCCTCCAATCTCCTAGGAGAACCTCAGGCAGCTGCTAACCTGTGCCCTGACAGTCATCCTCACCTCCAGCTCCAGTCAGGTTAAACTAGTGCAAGCCTATGCCTGGGGATCAAACCCTATACAGAGACAGTATGGATCCCAGCCTGAACAACGACTGTGGCATGGCAAAATGGCAGCACAGAAAAAATAATTTATCCTTCCTTCACCCTCTATTCTCTGAAAGTGCCTGCAGCAAATGGTGTACTGACGTGATGTGCAAACTCACCCAGGGAGAAAGCTAGCACAATGCCCATGCAACCAGCTTAACCTGTGGTTAAGCTCTCTGCTCAGAGGGTTCAACCCATAGAAAGCATAAGCCTGATGGTCAAAACAAACTTACACAGACTGTCTTTCTCCTCTTCCAAGGAGCAAAAGCTCAAGCACTTTGGATTGTTTATGCTAAGCCTGACTTTATATCTTCCCAGATTTTTCTGGGCCTCTTAAGCTCCTAAATAATTTGCTACAGCAACGTCAGCATTTCAGACACCAGCTGGCTGAGAAGGGGAGGGATGCGTGTTGAGTCAGACAGAGTGATGCTGAAGGCCACCCGCGAACCACATAGTTGCCCAGCAACTGGGAGGCACAGGCGGCCAGTGGGGACCGCCCGCCATCCTGATCCACCCTGTGCAGGTGACACCATGTCTCCTTGCTGCAGAAATACCCCTGGCACTGCCTTACTACTCACCAAGTACACATTCCCATTGGGCTCACCAAATCTATTTCACAGACACAAGCGTGCTGAGATTTTTCCAGGGTGGTGAAGCTCTCTAAAGCCTTTGCTGTGTGCTGGGAGGAGCTGCCCTCCGCTGCTGGCATCCAGGTCTGACTCTTTGTGCTCTAGGCAATCCTGCTTTAGCAGGGGAGTTGGACTAGATGATCTCTAGAGGTCCCTTCCAACTCCAAAAATTCTGTGATTCTGTGTGATTCTGTGATTCTGTGATTTAGCCTGGAGAAGAGAAGGCTGAGGGGAGACCTTATTATGGCATACAAGTATCTGAAGGGTGGGTTGAAGGAGGATGGAGCCACACTCTTCTCCGTGGTTCCCAGTGACAGGACAAGGGGCAATGGGCACAAGTTGGAACATAGGAAGTTCCATTCCAACACACAGAAAAACTTCTTTACAGTGAGGGTGACGGAGCACTGGAACAGGCTGCCCGGGGAGGTTGTGGAGTCCCCTTCTCTGGAGATTTTCAAGACCCGCCTGGACGCAGTCCTGAGTAATGTGCTCTGGGCAATCCTGCTTTGGCAGCGGAGTTGGACTAGATGATCTCTAGAGGTCCCTTCCAACTCTGAAAATCCTGTGATTCTGTGATTTAAGGCCAAAAAAAAAAAATGCCAAAAACCCCAAAATCACACATTTACACTGCCAAACCCTGGGCCTAGCAGTGGGGTTTGGACACAGTCCTCTGGCTAGCTCTCTGCAAGTCAGTGAGGTCCCGTCCCCTGACCTCTGCTGCGACTGTAGGACACCTGTGTGCTACAGTTGGTACCATGGTAAAAGAGAGAAGCGGCAGGCAGTTAACCCCTCAGGTATATGGGGATCAATCCAATGGCACAGTACACCAAAAAAATTTCTCTTTGACAGCAGCCAGAGTCACATCTTCAAGAGCCAACATGAGAAACACAAAATGGGCATAACCTGTCTCCAGAGCTAATTCTTCTCACAGCTGACTGCAAGATCCTTGTTAAGGACACTAGAAAGAGTAGATCTGGTTAAAAAAAAAAAAAAAGAAAAGAAAAAGAGCATGACAACTGGTCCAGAAAACTGATAGATTTGTCATCTAAACCCATGGAGACATCTCTCCCTTTAAAGGCTGAATGTTCTTCCTTGTGAATTACACTGAGAAAGAGCAGCAGAGAGCAAGCGTGGCGCAGCATTTAACAGCAGCAGTGCTAGGCTCCATTTGGTCAGGACTTTCAAAGGGAGCAAGTGAATGGAAAGACTTTTATTTTGCTATCAAGCAGTTCCCTGAAGTGATAGAGGAAAGGCAATTTCCACTCTAGCTTCACCAAAATACAATAGAAAATTCATTCAGATCTGGTTTTGTCATCTCCTGTCTCTTGCGTTCTCCTGTCTACGATATATGCCTTCAGGGCTTAATTTTTTCTCACCAGTCAATGTGACTGAACAACTCCCAAGTATCAAAAAGCTTGTAACCTTGGCAATCCCCAAAAACCTGTTATTTTTGATGGAGCGAGAAAGCACTCTACAAGTCCATCCTCTTTTCATGTTCTTTCACTGCCAGATCCATAACTCTATTTCTTGTTTCCAATTCAAAAAGATGGTCTACTTGATTTCTTTTCCTGTATGGTTTGATCCAAAACATACAAATGGTTGCCTAATTGTGACTGCTCAAATAAAATTGTTTTCTGATCCCTAGGCATCAGCCCAAATTCTAAATGTGTATTCCCCCTGCATTTAATGAGATACTTAAAATGCTGAACACCTTGTTCAACTTTTGGCAGAACACTACAGATGGAGATAAGAGATTGTTGCCAGGGAGACTTTGCAAACTCTTAGAGTGTAGTTTCACCGTTATTGTTTTCTAGCGTACATCCATAGCTGAGGTCAACAACCAACCTCAGCCCTTCCATTTTGGGGGATGAAAAGGCTTGGTACGGTGAAGCAGGTTTGGTGTCCAAGCTCTGAGATGAAGCTGAAAATCTTCTTACTTCTTGGTAGATTCCCAATGTACCGTGTAGTCTGTGCCCCTTAGGAGAACCAAACAAATCCCTTTTTTTTCCCCCCAGAAATGTGAGAACTATTCTGTATACTTGAAACTCACAGGTTATGGCTGCTTTCATGTAGTTTCCTCTTCCACTGGATTGCAATTTGGGAGAGTTGACTGGAGCTGTATAATAAAGAATCACTCCTCCAAGTCTAACATATCATGACTTCTGGATTTCCATACAGCCAGGGTTAAACAGCATATAACAATATTATCCACAAGTTTGTTATAACATTCCTGGCAGCTATATTAATGACAATTACCCACAGATAGTCTCAGTGGTTAACTAAAAGAATGGCACAATCCTGAAAAAGAAAGGTCTTTTTTGAGTAGCAATTATACATATAACCTATTCACCTAGCTGGTAATAGATTATTTTTTTAGACACACATATATGTCACATGTATTTTTAATGACTTAGACATGATTTTTCACTAATTATATTTTAGATAGATCATGAAAGATTTTGCCCCTTTGTGACACAGTCTGTTTCCCCTCTTTTCCTTATGAAATTCAGCTCTCATTTTATAATCCACAGCAAGATCAAGTATCACATTCTCTTAACACTCCATTAGCCTCGTGAACCCTTCCACATATATCAGAACAGTTACACTGGGGTATGGAATAGGAAAACATGGCCATTTACAAATAAAATAGCATTAGTTGCAACCATGAATTAATAATGGAAACCCTAGACTCTTTTACCTTCACTGCCACCAAGATCTTGTCCTGCTCAGGACAGAGGTTATAGCATTCCGCCAGAAAGACTTTCCCAAAGGCTCCTTCTCCCAGTTCTCGTTTGAGAACGATATTGTGGCGCTTGATGTGCTGCACAACTGTGAAGAGAAGATAAAAAGAAAGTCAGAAGTGAGCTGCAAGGCCACGATGGGATGGGGTCCACGCTTACAGCCACATGGAGACAGGGTCGTCTGTAGAGTGGGGTGTGTATTGTGGAAGGAATCAAAGTGCCTATGTGTCATTCATTAGTGGTTTGCCCAAAAAGAACAAGTTAATATATTTATATTTGGAGAGTAGTGTATTTGCTGGATAAGAAGACATGGAATTAAAAATCTCCTGGGAAAAGGCCATTTATGATTCTATTATGATGGCTGCTGCAGAGCATACTTAACAGCCAAAGCTGTTTGTTGTTTTTTTTTAACATGAAGACAAAGAATCAGAAAACAAACCAAACCTTTCTCACACCACTTCTATTTCTGTACTGCTAACAATAGCTGAACTCCCTCATCCAAAGCCAAAAAGTTTTAAAACTAACCTAATCCAAAAAACCAAAATGTGCCTTCTTTCAACTAAATCCAACTTACTCTCTGGTTCTGTTAACACTTGTTCAACTGCTTTCCCTCTCTGTGCTATATTACACTTACAATAAGATAGAAATCTTTTTTCTTGCAAATATGATTTACAGTATTGCTCTGAAGTAAAAGAAATAAAAGACGGACAAAGGTTTTAGTCAGCATAGTGGACAGAGCCTTAGTTGAATTGCAGCCCAGAATCAATTGATTCATACATTAAAGTCCTTCAGCATTTTTGTTCATTTTACATTTTCCTTTCTGCACAAGCTTCCGTTAAAAGATTTAATATTTAAAAGACTGTACCAAATTTTGTAGAATACATTATCCATTTGCAATGTTAAAGCTAAATAAAGCAGCTGTAAGGGCAGTTTAACTGGGCAACTCAACAGGGTTGACAGCTTGTGTTGCTGAAATTGTACAAAACAGTCAGCATTTACTGATGAATTTAACCTCAGTGCGTTTAGCTGCTTTTGCAAACTCTGAGATTTAACCCTGCCTAGATAAAGCCTATTTGCAACTTAAATTCTAAACACAGTGAAGTAAATAGTGGTGCACAGGTATCAGACTGGCTTCTGCAAAGGCAGGAATCTCACCTCAGCTTCTTAACTGCAGGGACCAGGACTGAACCCTGACAATAATTCAGGATATATTCAGATGCGGATCAACCCCTGCCTCCATACTTGGCCACGCATCTGTTCCAAACTAGGTGACGACTTGTGCAGAAAACACCTTGCTTCCATTATTAAAAGACGGAAAATGGAGTGCTGCTGGTAACAGCGGTGGGGACGTATGGTATAGCCTGTCCCCATTGCTGTCATCAGCATTTGGAGAAAGGGGTCACGATCTATGAGAGAAAAATACATGTGTCCCACACTCTCAGCCTATGGTGACGCAACGCAAGTGCACTGCATATAAATACACTTTGTACCCATGTGCATACGTGCGAGGAGAGCCCGGTGGTAGAGCAAGCTAGGAGGGCGAGAGGCGTCCCCAGGTGCCTCTGTCATGACTCTGCCAGGCAGGCAGCACACCCAAGGAGCACCCAAGGCACCTGCCAGAGGCTGCCAGGCCGGCATGCAAGCAGGCCCACCATGCCCTGGGAGTGGAGTGAGGAAAGCCAGCTTCTCCTCGCACCACACCAGACCCACCAGGGCTTGACCTGTCCCCTCAGTTGGCGGCTGTAAGGAGGGCCTTGCCCCCTTCCTCCTCCAATGCCAGGTGTCCTGGCAGAGGCCACACGTCCCATTAATAGCCGAGTACACATGAAATGAGACTGCAAGATACCAATGTTTTTTACTCTTGTCAAATTCTTACCTAGTGTAAGATTAAGTATTTCTGTGGTGATGCATTTATACAGGTATGCTCCTACAAAAGCTGCCCTGCTTTTGATTTTCATTTCCTCCTCAGCGCTGGCTTTTCAAGCTACTTTTTCAAGTAGAGCACAAAAGACCGGCCTGAACCAAAACACTTTTCCCCATGGACACACATTAACTGGCATCCCTCACCTCTCCTAATACCAGTCACAAGGCAGACATGCAGGGAGGACCACTGCCTGGGCGCAGGAGTGTGGCACACCTCGCCATCTGTGCTTTAAAAAATGCCTACTAATAAATGAGTACTCACCCCTACCCCCTGCCAAACCTGCCATTCAGCCCTGCCTCTTGGGGAATTCTTCTGTTTCCCTCTGCTTGACCAGTATCACCAGGAGGATGCCTCTCTTCCTTTCCTAGAGAGACAAGCTCAGCTCCGTGTTACCAGTGTCACCATCATAAAATGTCCACAAAGCCCATAGACAAACAGTAGAGCCGAGATCCTGTCCTACCAGCATCAGCAGCAAAACTCCAGTAGAGGCAGTTTTTCACTTGGTTCTCTCCACAGCTGCCAAAGACCTGGTGATGAACACAGTCAACTTTCTGAATTTTGTGTGGGTCCTCTCCATTTTGAACCCAGCCCACCCCTAATGTTGGCCCTAGCAGTAGGAAGGTTTTTTGTGAAGTTCCTGGAAGACTTCACAAACAACAGAGTAAAAACAAATAAGAAACATATCAACTATTTCTCTGTGGTACACTTACAGCTGCTGCTAAATGCTATTATATAAGCCAAGCATTTGAATAAATAACCCATCCCATAAACCAGACTGTTAATACCAAAACACAGCAAGCTGCAGGAGAGATCTGCACAGAATATATTTGCAACTTGTCACGCTCTACCCATCCCGGTTACCTTTCTGAGCTGCACTGAGTTACTAAACAAATAAAAAATGACAGTAAATGTGACTAAATGGGTAGAGATAAAATATAAGAACAATGTAAGTAAATCAAACACGTATGATGTGATGGAAATATGAGCTAAGGAAAAAATCCATTTAGCAGACTCA
>NW_009648536.1:3172323-3208838 GCF_000708025.1 Charadrius vociferus
ATCAGGATAAAGCCAATTATCTCTGTTGAAGTCCAAGAGATTATCCTGGATTTACATTGAAGAAACAAAGCAGAATTTGGCCAAAGAGGTGCCATAACTGAATTACCAAAGAAGCGGTCTCATAACATTGTCTCACAGGCAAAGAGACACAAACATTCAAAGGGCAGCTATGTATTTTCCTCCTTTTGACTCTAAACAGTAGATGCCTTTAAGCTGCCATTTGTACTTTTAAAAGCACATCATCCCTGGTTTAAAAGATCTTGTCTGATTACTGTAAAAAATACATTACATTAAGCTAAAAGCTAAGTTGAGTTGAAATACTTAAGAGAAAAATGAAACATAAAATATGAAGTGAGACCGAGCAAACTAAACAAGGATAAATGCTGATAAGAGTCTGCAGTGTTAAATAACAACCACACAGCTGTGCCCATAGAAGCAGGGGGTGCCCATGGATGACTGCAGGGAACTGGATGGCAGCAGGGAGCACAACTGCAGAAAAGGGCTCTCTTCTCACCTGGAGGTCTCAGGGACATCCCACCAACAGAGCTGGTCTTCTAGGTGTTTCACTCACTAGCAAACAGCATGTCACACTGGAAATGACACATCGAAGCCTTATTGTGCAAACACTATCTGCAGACATGGGTTTGCACTCCCTCAGTAACCTACCTTTGATGGTGAGGCTGAACAGAGAGGGTCACACCACGTTCTGGAGTGGGTCCCAGCAAAATGGGCAACTTGGGATCACCTCACCACATTGAATTCACTGAGTTGGATGTGACTGATTCCAGCCACGGACAGCAGGACACTCAGCAGTATAAATTATTAAAATGTTTCTGCACGTAATTAGAAAGTGAAATGCTGTGACAGACTGAAAGTGTTTTCCCCTTGGCCACAAACAATAGGTCTGAACATTTTACCACCACATGTGACCATTACATCACCTAAGCTGACCTTCTACATAGCACGGAGCATAGTATTGAGTTAAATGACTTGTGCTTGGCAGAAGACTGCCTCCAGAAAGCAGCTGTGCCAGTCTTGATTTGAGAGTCTGAGCTATTCGCTTGCCCTAATGTGTAATCATTTTCATTGCTAATAAAAATGTATGCCTTTTTCTTTGTCTCTTAATTTTTAGCTTGTCTGGCTTGCACCTCCCTCCCTTGGGTTTTCGGAGACCTTCTCTGCTAGCTTGAGCAACCTTTTATAGTCTGGTATTAAAAATGCATAATCAACACTCTTCTTGCTCGTCTTGGTAAGGCAAAGAGACGGAAGCCCCTCCCAGGAAAACATTTTCTCCAGTTTGCCAGTCATTTTCATGGCTCTTCTCTTGAGAAAAATTTCAACAACCTTTTAAAAGAAGTTGTTTCCAGTTGTTTTTCCCAGCTGGAAGCCACATTCTTGTGTCACTCTCCACAAGGTTGTCATAAAAACATAAAATCAGCTCCCTGTATCTGCATGTCCAAAAATCACACTTGTCCTTTTAAGGCCGGATTTCCTAAAGAGCATGAAAATTACACAGTTGTGTGGTATGCATGGTTGTGTCTCATCTTGAACACCTCATCCAATTACAGTGTCACAAGTGCTGCAAGTTTCAGATGTGTTCCCATATGCCTTATGAGAACAGCAGAGCAGAGGAGAGGTTTGTCCTTGTGGAGAGGTCGCGATATGGACTTATTGCTTGATGGACAGTAAGAGCCATAGCAGACAGGCTCCATCATCACCGGTCGCTGAACTACCAACATTAGAAGATCCTGTTGTGTTGCACGCCCACTTAAATCATGTGCTGAATCTGTTTTTTAGGATGCTGTCCAAAATTTTGCCAGCAGTACACATGTGGAACACTCCTGACGAAATGTCTTACGCCAGGACTCTGAGAAGAGAATGAGGATCTTCAAGACGCCAAGTAAACAGGCAAGGTAATATTATAAACTTGTTTACAGTTGCATAAGAAAACATAAGAAAGCAGCAGCAGAAATGAGTCAGCTTGTGATGTGACGTGAGGTGCCACGGACGGACATTTTGCAAGTTTCTTCTTTTGTTCTCCCACCATTTCTCTTGCAATTGTGAACACTCAACTATTTCTAAGATCTTGCTAGAAAAAACATGTGTAAACAGCTGCGTGATTGTTCAGATAATATACCAAATTTGTAAACCCATTTGTCATTCACATAAAAGGAGGGGTGGAATTTCAGAGAGAATCCCATAGCAGGAGGATACAAAATCACTACGAACAGCAGACAGCAAGTCTAGCCCGACAGCCATCGGATTCTACAGGAGCAGCATCTCTACAGTTTTGCATGCCAGAGTAGAAATTTTGGCACACTGAGATATCTACTAACATGGCAATAAAAGCCAACAATAACCACTTTTTCTTTTTTTTTTTTTTCAACCTTTTAACCTGTCAGTGTTGCCTGGATGCAGAAATAGACCAGCTCAGTTCTAAGAATACATTTCTGATAATTTGATGTATTTATCCCATACAACACACATTACTTATTATTCTCTATATATTTTTGTGTAGTGCTATTGTTGTTTAATTTTTACCACACAGCAGCAACAAATTCTCAGGCAAGACCGCTGACCAGCTGTTGTAGGTGCAAACAAATAAGCAGCATGTTTTCATGTATATAGTACACAGCTGAGATTCAACTCACACCTCTTTAACAGAAGGTAAATAAGCTGACAGAAAACCTGCTCCTCAGGGACTCCGCTCTAAATGAAAGGTGCTGGTACAGGCTATAGAAAACTGAGTATGGAGGATCCACAGAAGAACTAGGTCAGAAAGGCACTTGGGCCTTGTCACATTACCAGTGCAAGCATGGCTTCTGAATCTCCTTGAATTTTGTTTTGTTTCTTTGAAAAAGAACAGTTTAATTCAACAGTTGTGAAACAGTTATCCATGAGTGGCCATCAGTGACTTGCCAGATTTTTCACATGCATTAGACATGTCCTTGAGGAGACATTTAATGGGAAAGTTGAATAGGCAGTGGTCTTCCTGGAAGAACTGGAGACATTTATGAAAGGCAAATCTGTGAACACTCACGGGAATGGCATAATTCCCGGGGATTTCCTAGCTGTCAAGAGCTACATCTGATGAAAAACCCAATAAATCTGTGACTTCTGCAGCTTAACCTTTCAGTTGCTTCATTTACAACTTACACTCTCATAGGAGCTATACTTTAAACCCCCGAGTTGCTATTGTCGTGGCTGAGAATTAGGCTTCCCTTCGTGATATAGTGCTGCAGCTCCTGGCAGGGCGCCCAGTCCTCCCCAGCCTGCCTGCAGGGGCACCACAGCTCTTGCCCGCTGTAAACTCATTTTGGTGCAGCTAGCGGGGCTGAAACTCAACTGTTTGCTGGCTTTTGGCATTAATATTTGATTTCTGGTGAGGCATTTTACCTTTCACTTTTGTTACAGTAATTGATTTGTTTTAGTTAGCCAAGATCCTCTCAGTTTGGCTACAGATAGGCATATTGCCATACTTGATTAGATCCTTATAATCAAATAAGAACTACTTAATAATAAATTATAATAACAATGCTATCATTGTTTTAAATGCATGAGCATTATGAGCTAATTCACCCTTCAGGAAAACAAGAATAATGAAGTTGACCGTTTTTCCAGGCATGAATTTGCTCTTGCATACAAAAACTAAGGTACACAAGGCCCTCAGGCCTTAGCAACCAGAAACTGTTTTTTATTTCAGTTACAAGTATGTATTAAATATGGATTTAATCTGTTATGTGCTAAAACAATTGGGATATATCAGAATAACTGAAAGCTAAATTTGGTGCTCTATGTTCAGAATAAACAGCAGATATCAATCATACTGTGTTTCTCTTTCTATGCTGCTTCCAGACTACTAACAACTTTTCAGCACAGTATGGTAAATCAGCTTTAAGCAGAAAACTGTGCTGGAATTTTGACCAAACATTGCCTTTGTAGATGTGTATACACTTAATTTGTAAATGCCAATCTCAGTGCACTTTTTCCAGAAGATTAATGATTGTAGAACTTAAAGGCTATTGTGCATGAGTTGCTGTATAAAACCTCTGCTAATATTATTTTATTGCGGCAAATCTGGTCCATCTTCCATGTTTAAGTTAACTGGAGACAATGATCTCACCACCACCACCCTTCTCTTAGCTCAGACCAGGAAATCCTTTCCCTCAGCACGATACTAATCTTTACGGATCTTCTGTGCTGAAGAAACAGAAGGACTCAGCAAAGGATGAGGAAGTACCATGTACCGTATCTCATATAATAGACAATTGCAGGGGAGAAGGGCTAATAAATGTACGGTCTTCAAAGTATTAACTCTTTTCTATCTCTGTTTTCAGAAACAGGCGTAGTCTGAAAAGCATCCCAGGATGCCAGTCTGAGAAGCAGGATCTGAAAGAAACATCAGGCATTCAGAGACTGAGTCATATTCAAGCTTGGCTTAAGCAGGTATAAAGGTGAAATTCAAAGGAGATTGCCCTATTTTTGATGTAGGTTTCTCTGCTTTGCTTTTTCTCTTCTCATTTTAAAAGGAAAAGGAAACAATTTTGTACCTTGATACAAGGGAGGACAGAAGGGTTTTATTGGTGGCCTTTGAAAGGAAATATGAAAAGTAAACGGAGCTTTCAAGCCTGTGAAGGAATAAACGATGTGATTAGCTCACAGTCCCAAATTCTATCCTCTCATATAATTATATAAGTTAAGCACATACTTAATCTTAGTAAAATAGTTCAGCAAAAGACGAAAAGATAGCATAGCATCTGATCTGCCATATCAGATGGGTAGGTCTGCCCTGTTGCAACTACTTGTGCATGGAAAGAAAAGGGAACAATACAGAAAACATCGTAGAAGCATGACAGAACACCACCTTTTATATACCACTTTTAAGCATATTATTTACGCTTTTCCTAATAATTTTTGTCCTGCTTCAGAGCACCTTTCACAGTTCTACAAGCTGTGTGGCTTTTCACAAGGAAAGCAGAATCTTAGGTGTGCCCATGGTTTGCTTTCTTTGGGCCAACTGAAGTAAACTCCTCCCTGAGAAGAAAGTTCAGTCCCTGCCTGCTTCCTTAACTGCACACAGTTAAGGCTTCGCGACTACGTGGTTACTAGCTCTTATGATACTGTGCGTACTGCCCCCTTTCCTGGATTTTGCTGTAACTGGCCTTTAAGCACAGAGAAAAGTTACAGGTTTGGTTATCTCTGAGGAGAACCCACAAAAAGCACACAAAGACTCCAAGCATTGCAAACAAACAAAAGAAGAAACCTTCCTCACCCTTTGATCAGATCCCTGTATTATTCGCTGACAAACAAAATCAGCAGCAATGAGAGAAACCAAGTCTTGAATCTTCCTATACACTGAGAAGAACAGAACCTCAGTTTGCCCTCTGTCCTCTGGGGACACAGAAGGGGTTAGCACTAACCGTTATACTGCCCCAAAGCCCCATGTGACAGGAGAGATGAGCAAAACCATCATAAAAGGTGAACGGACCTGAAAACGAGGCTACTCCCTTTTACAGACATGCTGTCCTTCAGCATTTCTGCATCCTTCCATGGTGAGAGGCATTTGTTGCTCTGCTTCTGTCTCACTGACAGGCTGGCACACCTCTTTGCCAGGGCATGCCATCCACAGGGGCTTATGTTCCCATAGGGCATTTCCTCCTTGGCCCCCGTTACAGTTTCAGAATCCCAGTGTTTATGGGCAACAAAGGCAGCTGTAACTGGCAGCATATACTTGCAAGGTACACCCAGAAAATTCGTCTTTACTGCTTGACTGTGCCAGATACCTCTGCTGCAGCCACAAAGCAGTCAAAAGTTTATTACATTGTACTAGCTTCAAACGAAAGCCCTACAAGTTCTCACTTATCGGTCATCCAAATGAAGTCATGAAGAGTTTGCAAGACTGAACATGATGAGGGCTTTTCAGGACCAGATTCGCAACAATTGCCGTGAAAAGATGACTTTTCTTTTGTCTTGTTGCACGTGCACTGGAAAAAAAATTATTCTTCTCTTTCCATATGAATGCAGCACATGCTTCATTTTTCAAGCTTAAAAAGATCTGCTTATCGTACACCACACATCACCTTCTCTGCTGACCTGGTTCTTCCGTTCTGCATCCTCTGAAGGACTCAGACCATAAAGCATACGTTTGTTGTATGATAACAACACATATTATTCCATGTGTAAAGGTCATGAGGTCTCTACAGCCTGGGTGACTTTTCATAATTCTCCAGGGTCTGACAGCCTCCCCAAATCCTAGGGAAGGATGTGAATGAAACTGCATCATGCCACAAATGAGACTGCGTCATACCCCTTGCATTGAGCTTTGCTTAAGCAAACAGTGGTGCTCCTACTTGGAACTGCTCTGTAAATTACACTAAACTGTAGCCCAGCAGGATTTGAGAACACTTTAAAGCCTTTTTTAATAGCAGCAGGATAGATGCCTATTCTAATTCTCCTGATAGAAAACCCAACTTGCTCCATGAATACAGTGAGAAAAGAAAAGCTGTGGCTTAACAATGGGAACAGCAGGACTTTCCCATATCATTTCTCTTGCAAAAAATGTCATGTATTTTCTCTTCTCCCCTTTTGGAACTGCATGTTATTTTCATGTAACATGAAAACTAACACTAAAAGATGTAGCAGAGAATATGAGAAATCTCCTTCCACTCATTGAGCTCTGGACTGTGTTATCTGTGAGTCAAAACTATGTTTCTCTATGTTTCAGACAAATGAGGAGTACTTCTTTGCTAAAGCAAGTTTGGTGAGGGAGCAAAAGCCTTAAATACTTACAGCCCCCTGCAACCTGTCTGCACAACATACATCCCAGGGACACTCGCCCTATAGTAGGTCAGAGGCAATGCCATGCTCTGTATGCCCCCGTGGCTGCATATAGATAGGCACCAGCCTCTCAGTCAGCACGTAGCCCGTCTCTCCAGCCAGCTAGCCAAACAGAGGCAGGCTTAAAGTAGGAGCAGAGAGTGCCTCGGTTGCACTACAGACAACAAACCAACAGGTCTGTTTCTCAGCAAAGTTCCCGTCAGACATCTGCTTAAATCAGGGCTTTGTAAATTTTCACTAACACGTATAAATCCCTTCCCACATATCAATAGAACTTTATTTTAGAGAAAGAGAATGCACACAGATACATTAATCAAAAGTTAACTATATGATATGTCAGCAGCTAATGAAAAACAAAGACCTATACTCCTTTAGGGTAACGACAGCTTCCCACAGGGTCCACTGTGATAATGAACAGTCAGAGCCCCAGTACCAACAGCGACAACAGAACCAACCAGTAAATGGGATCTTTCAAAGCTGTGGCCCGTGACGAGGTTGAGGACAAGTTCAGCTTCTGCCAATATGCTTTCAGCACCTAAAAGCATCTTGGTTTTGAGTTGATAATTACAGTGTGCTGAGCCAAGCAGCTGTCACTAAGGAACAGGAGCTGCCGAAATGCAGCAAAATGCACAGAAGTTTACTGGCTGATTTATCTCACAATAATGAACCCAGTTACAGCCTTTTGAGGCATGGAAGTGAAAAACAGAAAGAGGGAGAAAAAAAAAAAAAAAAAGAGGAATGGGAGGAAGAAAGAGCTTTGAACATTTTGTTCCAGTCAGTTTCCAAGACAGAGGAAAACACCAGGCGTGATTCAGTCGAAGGATGCCCTCCCACAGCCCCTTGTTTCTGGAGAAGTGGCCACTGGGCAGATTCCCCAGCACGTATTTCCCAAAGCACACAGACCCAGTCTTTGCCGAGACGTGAACTCTCACTGATGGCACAGCACACACACACACCAGGGCAAACAAGAAGAAGAACGGCAGAAATGGCTGAATGAACTTTATTCAGGATCTGACATACGATGTCAGTATAATGAACATGACCTAAAGAAGAGTGTTACACTCATAAGCAGACTGAGTTGGCAGCTCTGACCAATTAGTACCAGTTAATTTTATGGTGATAGCTAGTACACACGTATGATATTCTGTAAATGCTTAATAGATGTCACCATAAATCATAGTCACCTTTTTTCCCCTGCACTCCTTATATTTGGAAAGTACTTACAGTTTAATCTTCTGCAATACTTGTTGTAGACTGAATTGAATGCAAATGTAATTCTGGCAGTCTCTGCAAGAAACCAAAAATGCATGGACCAGAAAAGTTCTCTTCTCAGCTAGCATCTATATGACTGTTGCTTTTAAAAAACAGAACTGTTTTGTTCCAACTACTGTACACCATGATATTTACAGCAACTGTAGTCTGCAGAGAACAAAGACAGGCAAAATGTGGGGTTTTTCTCCCCCTTCCTTCTGAAGTTCAAGTTCTCTTCCAGAGCAATAAATACCAGCTGCCTACACACTCATGTACTTGGAAAGCGTTTTGAGCAGCAATAACCAACATAAATGGCTGCTACGTTTGTTGAACTATAATGGCAGAATACCCCACATACTTATCAGTAAAGGAAATGTTAAAAATTACCATAATTTTTGTTGTTACCAGTGAAACAGCTGGATTTTTGTATCAAGTTGCTCGGAACTGGCACTTACAGCTAAGGAAATGGGTGTTGTCGGTTGATACGCACACTATGAGCACTCAACTGGAACACTGAGGTACATAAAGCGTTACTGTTCGCCCTACAGACAAGATGTCACCAGGGTAGATTAACAGACCACTTTACAAGCAGTGTTGGTAAACTCCTCCTTCCTTCAAGACCACCACCAGCAGGAGGGCAAGTACAGACCTGCTTTTAGGAGGGACTCGTCTGAAGTCCATTACGGAGCTTGGGGGCTACTTTGCCTTTTGGTAGTCCAACATCCACAAAATGATCCCCAAGCAATTTCCAGGACTCCGTGTTTCTAGCTTGCTCTTCTGGTCAGAATTTTAAGGAGAAGAGGAAGGGTCAGAAGCTAGCATAATTATTTATAAATCAAATTCAAGACTTATTGGGTAGCTTTTCCAGTGTTTTCCCACACACAACTCTCAGCTTAAAGGCTAGAGTGTTGCTTTCACCATTGCTTCTCTTACATTTATTCTTCCCTTGTTGTAACATTTTCTTTGATGTAAGAATGGCAATTCTGCCACATGTTCCAAGAATGTAACAGGCTGTAACTGCAAAAATAACCATTACTGATTTGCATTTTTCCTTACAGAGAAACTGCAGAAAGGCAACATCGTTTGCTTCTGAAAGCTAGACACAGGCACACATAGAGATGGAAAGGTATTGGTCACCAGCGATTTGTCAAACAACTCTTATGAGGCTTCTGCTGAGTGAATCCCCTTATCGTTGTTTCCCTCACCTAGAAAATAAGGCCAGAAATGCTTACCTAGCAGTTTGATAACAGTGTGGGGTTTTCTTTTTGAATATTAGTTACTTTCTATTTGGGCAGTGTCACAAAGCTATAAAGTGTAGGTTTTGTATTCATCAAAGTTCTTACTTGGTATATTTTGAAAACAACAGCCTAAACTCCTCACAGCCATCACATTCCAAAACCTCAAGTGGAAACTCTTCAAATATGGATTTGGCTGCAATGAATACTTTCCTTTATTTTTACAGGTTCTGGCCTCCTTAAAATGCATTCTAACACAGTCAAAAATAAAAGCAACTAGAAAGAAAAAAATACATTCAGAAAAAAGATTTTACAACAACACTGTTCCTCTTGCATTGCCCTCAGTGTTATCTTGTACGCCATGAAACTAATCCTGCTCTCACTCACAAAAATGTGAAGTGGGAAACCCAGTGGAGTCGTTGTAGTTTAAGTCACAAAGAGAAGCTGCTGAAGAAAGCAATTAAGAAACCCACAGCATTGCTCAATTTAAGAAAGAAAACCCAAAAAACCAACTTGCAATGAACAAACGAAAATGTGAAGTCTGATGCTTAGCTAACTGCCCTAATTCTTTGCTTACTCCAGTCTGTATGTTGTTAGTTAACAGTCTTTTATGTACCATCCTGCACAAAAATAAACAGACCCTCAGGGATTAACATACCACAACCAGCACTTCAAAACCACTTGCTGTAGCTCCGTTTCCACACCTACATAAATGTAAACAAACAAAGATTTCTGAACAGGGGCTACTGGAATAATTTTCCTTCCTATTGTGCCTAGCAGGCATCAGAAATGCCAGTTGTCGTGGAAATTGGGGAAAAGGGTAAACTGTATCCTAATGAGGACTATTCTAGCTAACCATCTGAACAAGATCATCATTAAAAATCTCTTCTCAAGACTTTTTAAAAAGGCATTTTTGCCCATGATTAACCAAGTTGAAAGCCAGCTACAGTAGCTAGGAGCAAGTGGTTCAAGAACCTGCATTATTCCTGCTACTGCACAAAAAGTACTGCGCTTTCACATATGGACCTTGCTGAAAGCCCTGGTTAAGGACAGCTGTGATGACTCCTGCTTCAGTACAGCATTTTTAGTTCAAGCCCAGCTCTGCAGGAGTCTGATACAACTTTCCCAAATCAGTGACAGGCTTGTCACTGACATCGAGAGGAACCTGAAACAAGCAGTCTCACAGAAAAGAGGTGCCTCAAAAATACCTCAGAAGTCAGATAGGTTATGAGTTTGAATGAAAAGACAGTACATACACAGCAAATGTGCTATATGCTGCAGCTTTCCACCCAGTAACTCACATCTGCAGATATATAGGAGGGGAAGACCATCCACACCATGGAGTTTATTGTCTCCAGTGAGAAGCACAAGACTGAACTGCTGATGGGCTTGAGAAGGGACACAAGGGAGAGGTTAAATACGGGCAGGGTGCAGTATGAACTCTGAAAAAAACAGAAAAGGAAGATGACTATACTGCTCCAGTTCAGAAGAAAGGGAACCTCCAGACCTCAGTTGATTAGTAGTGCTAATCAGAATTTCTCCTGTTTTTTCACTTAAGCATTTCAGGTCCTGTTAATTTAGATTTCTTCATCCTGAACAGCCTGTTATAGCTGCTCAGGAACAAGCTAAAGATCTGCCCTGCAAAGACTTCCCTTAAAGATTTTATACATTTTAACTAAATGTTATCCCTAGTACAGCAAGAATTTGTCCATACCCAAAGCAACATCACAGCCACTTGTTTCTGCACAGCAATGTTTTTTTCTGTTACACTAGACAAACATGCCTGGGGTTGCTTAGAAAAAACAAGACAGAAACTTTTGCTAGCTTATTTATCACTACTTCTTAGTGAGTCAACTTTATTTCAGTGCCACATATTGCACAGCTGCCAGCCTGTTGGAAATACTTCTACATCCCATGTGGTTAGTTACCCTACAATTTCAAAAGCTTGTGATCTCTTATGGAAGTTTGCAGATGTAGTTCCCTCACCCTCCCCAGCTATAGCATGACAATGCTTGCCAGAACACAGGCTCTGGCACAGAGTTTGGAGACGGATGTGGAAAGGTTACACAATTTTGAAATAAATTCATTATGATCAAGCAGCACCAGTTAAAGCAATCACTCTCCTGGCCAAAGAAATAAGTGAGGAAAAGAAAAACAAAAAAACCCCAAGTCTTCACTTTTCTGATGTCCTGTTGCATCAAAGCACAGGTTGCAACAAGCTGAGAAAGTGTAATGTGCTTCAACGTCTTTTTCAGTTGCTATGGTACAGTTTCTTATGGAAAATTCCTTGTTCTGCGTGATGTTTTTCCTGCCTCATTTGGGATGGCAGAATCGTTCCTTGTGTCACCTGAGAAACCGGGCTGTCAGTTTCCACCTATTGGTGAGAAAGAAACTCATCAGCAGCAGAACTCAACGGAAAATTCCTCGGGTAGTTTCTGCGCTGGAGGCCAACATGAAACTGGGGAGGAAGGACAGATGGGTCGAGGCCAAGGGGGCTACACAGGAGATCTGGCTTCCACCTCAGGGCCAGCCACAGATTTCCTGCATGAGCTGGGGCAAGGGATTTAATCCCTGGGACTCCCTGCTCACGCAGCCGTGACAACGAAGCATCCTTCCCCCATTCTTCACCCTGTCCGTGAAGCCCCAGGTCTGTGACCTGCCCACAGGCCAACCAACTAGCTCCAGGTTACAGGAGCAGGGCCACAGCCCAAAAGCTCTTCAGGCAGAGGTTGTCTGCAGCTGCAGAGTGCCACAATGCTTTGCACAGTGTGGTCTTGTTTGGACCTTGGGGCTCTAAAGCAATGCACGCAAATAATAACAAGTAATTGCATTGTTCTCTGCTCTTAAGGAAAAATATCAACATAGGCAAGGAGGGAAAACTCCAGCTTTACTCTACAGCCAAGCAGGAAAAAACACTTGGCTCTTAGAGGAGATCTGCAATCTATTTTCTGCATAGATAATACCAAAAATTGCCAGAAACAGTATAAAAATGGTATTATAGCATCACACTAGTGATACAAAGCAATCAGGGATAGGGCTTTTTCACTAGGGGAATTTCTTTTACGGATTAGTTGGAGGTAATCCGATTTTAATGTGACATTTTTCTTGCTGGAATTTTTTTCCTTCCAATCAAAAAAATAATTAGATTCCACCACTTTTGATTCATGACAAAACCAAAGCATGGTTAAAAAAAAAAAAAAAAGGCGTTAACATTTTAATGCAGTTGGATACCTGCTGTACTTCAGAATGCTGAAATTCCCATGGGCTCCCTATGGTGATGAGAAGAGCTTTTGACCTCTCTGAGGAAATGGGTTTTGAAAATAATAAATGCATAAATTCTTGAAAAGAGACTCCTTTAGTAATGTCTATCATGAGAATGAAGAGCATTCAAGATGTGACAATGCAATTGCACTCCATGGGACAAATTTGCTGTTGATGCCAATGTTTAAAGCTCCATTGACTTCAGTGGAGTTTCACCCTTTGATCCAAGAAGGTTTGGACTTGTTTGATATCACTTGCAGTTACATACAACCGCTTTTGTCTTTTAGAGTCCCTCCCCTTCCCAGATAAGTTTAACATGAAAATTAATGGGAACAGGTGTAGGAATGAAAGAAAATGTGCTAAATATTAATTGAACGCAAGTCAGGACTTTCAAAATTTTGATTCCCACACCACTGACTTCAGCATAAAGCCAGTCCAAAAATTTGACTGAAAAATGTTAATTGTGTAAAATAGAGTTTCAAATATTCGGCAGCAGGAAAATGTTGATTTTCAGTTACCTATTTGGCTTTCTGAAACAAAGAATCAAATTCAGCATTCCAAAGTGAAAAAAAGCTTCTGCCCCACCCCAAAACACCAAAAAAAAATCCTACCCATAATTTTGAAATATTTGCCCACATAAACTTTTTATTTCAAAATACCAAATTATTTAAATTTAATTGAAGATGTGTATTTTTCCATTTCAACATTTCAATTCAAAACTTGAGACCAAATTGAATCAAGTGCCCTCTGCTTTGACTTACATTCTGATTTTCAAGCAGAAAGTAATTTTGAAATGCTGAAATCTCCCATGGGAGGAAAATTCTATTTTTGAACAGCTTTACTTCTGTGCATTTAAAGTCTCAGCTATTAACCTGGAACTTTGGAGGGGGAGGAGTTGTACTGAAGATGGAATAATTCAGTAAAGGCTGCATTATTCTGGTTGTACCCTAGGACCTCCCTGTCTTGCTTTGCATTATGGTGGAGGAACCACTCTTTCAAGGCTATTGTCAGATGAAGAACTGGATGCCAATCTCATACAGAAGCCTATGCAGGATGTCTGCACATCAGCACATTGCTCCACTGATCATTTTCCTCATCCTTATCCAGAGGAAGCCAAATTTGATTCCCAAGAAACTTACTCAGTAAAATTAATGTATAAGTGGAAAGGATGCTGAGAATGGAAGTTGAAACTCAGCTTTAAGTATGGCAAAGTGGGAAGCAAGGTCTAACGAAGTTAGACAAGTTTGAACCAAAACCCAAGCACTGAATACAACTTACTTTTGACAATTTTACATCCTGATCTGAATGCTGTGAGTTAAAAGTAATTGCTCAGAAAATCTCTCCCACCCTCAACAAAGTGATAATCATCAAAGAGGGATTCTGCAATTTAATTCCTATGCTACTGCAAATACTCATTGATGTACAAATTCTTTGGAAGAGCAAAAGTTTTGCATAAAGCAGTATTTTTGTGCAAGAACCCATCATTTGGATTATGATGGGCTATCTCATCTACAGTAAGGTTAGTGCTGTTATATTAATATTTCTTAAAGAAAATCCACAGAATGGCTCTTCTGCTTTTCAGCAACCAATGCAAATCATGGTATCTCTTAAATATCCAGTTCCTTTGATAATCACAAGCACTGCTGTCACATTTCCCATATGCCAGCACCCTAACATTCTTTATCCCCATATCTCCAGCAGCCCAAGTACCAGCTGAGGCCTGGAAATGGAGAGTACAGACTGGTACAGAAATAAACGGTGACCCAGAAGAGCTTTTTTGCCCTTCAGCTGTCGTGTACTCTATTGATCCTTTCATACTCCCCAAAGATACAAGCCATTTTATAATTATGACCATAATGAAATGCCATCAGGGATTCAAGAGGTCTTCCCTCCTGAACATCTAGAGAAGCAATAAACACCGGTATAAAAGCTATAAAACCAAATCAACAAACGGTTAAAGCCACATATGCAAGGTCCTGCTATGCCAACCTCCAGTTCTCCTTACTGAGGTTCCAGAAGAGTGTGGATAAAATTCCCTTTCCAACACAACCCGGATATTCAATTAGTTGGCTGTCAGGATGAAATGCAGGGAAGAGGGAAAGCTCGATGAACACATCGGCCTAGTGAAAGGCAATTAAAAAGATCCTTAATCAAACACTGCTGCTTTTAACAAGTCAGGTAATGTATCAAAAACAAAGCCTACTTGCCCAAATCCTTTTGCTCTCTGAATCCAAATCCTGAAGTCATGCTGTCAGGGAGGGCAAAACCTAGGTAGAGGCTTTAATTGCTTGAACTTTGGAGCAGTACAGCTGCAAAATATTGGCTTAATTGGAGTAAATGACCAACAGGCCTACCCTTTTGTGTCTCTTATCTTTTATTTCCTTTTTCCTTCCCCACCCTCTCCTTCCTTCTCTTTGTCTGGGAGGGGGATATTTGTACACATCACTGTCTCACAGGGTGCCACTTCTTACTGGAGCCCTCTCTGGTTATTGCTTGGATACGTGCAAGTTGTGGGTTTTTTCGTATTTTCCCTGCAGTTTCCCTATTATCTAAGCATGGTTTATCTTTTTCATCTTTGTGATGTTGGTTCAGTTTTGTCCTGTGTGATTTGTTTTATTAGTAATTGTTTCTATTTATGATGCCGTGTGTACAACAGTGTCACCCTCAACAAAATGCCTGCTGGCTTAAACAACATCTAGAGATAAGAATATTTTCTTCACGTTTGCAACACAGGAGGTATTCCCTGCAGCAAAACCTGAGGACATACAGTGAATTCTGTCCATATAGAGCAGCTGCCTGTTAAAGGTAAGAAGCAAAATGTTAAAGAGTCTGCATTACCTTTCCTTTGTTTCATAATTTTGCTATAAGATAGTACCACATTAAGAGACTGAATATATTCGTGTACTTCATATATTTTGCATTCATGGGTACAGCATGCTTTTCTTAAGTCTTTACGCTACTTTTCCCTGATGCTTTGCTCCACCACCTTTCATTAAGTTGAAGAGGAGGGGAGAAGAAGCTTTCGTCTCTCTACGAATTAAACCATCACCTTCTGTGGGTCAGACTGAGTACTAGCTGCCCAAAAGTGTGATTTTGTTTACAGTCATCCTACTGCTTGCACAACTTAAACAACAACATACACCACAAATCTCAGAAATTCAGGTATATTGGGATGCAGAAATGCTTAGCTTGCGCAGTATTAAACGGCTCATTAATTTACTTAAAAGCAACAACCCAAAAGCTAATTCCAAATACTCTTGTCAGAGACAATGAGGTTAGATAAAGCTTGTTCCATCACAGAACCTGAGATACAAAGAAAACAGTGTTCGCTGGTTTTGGTTCAAATGTGTTCAAATGGCCTTCTTAGCCTGATTACCCAGAGAGTTAACATGCCATGCAAAACTACAGAAGTCCAGCTCAGCACTGGCACGGATTCTCAGAATCTGCCAGCAGAAAGCAGTGCAGGGAACACAGAGAAAAGCAGCTTATGAACACAAAGGGTTTATACCCGAGCTTGTAAAGTAGTATTTCCTTTTCCTATTATAAGAGCATGGAGAACAAGGAAAGATTTAAATCCAGGACTGCTATCTTTCCTTAGACTGGATTTCCATTTAAATAATTGCCCTTCTTTCTTAAAAATGAAAACTACCAGCATTGAGATATATTTCTGCAGCAGCCTTGTTCTTAGCACTTGTCTGAATTTGTCTTGTCTTTCTGAGGGGATACCCAAAAAAGCCATCTGTAAGAGAACAGAAATTCAGGGGACTATTCTGACACAACTTTTTTGCAGTCTGCTGCTGTAATTCTGTATCGTAGGGCAGACACTAGTCTCTCAGCCATCCAAATGTCTCCCAGCACAGCCTTTGGCTGCTAATCATGGAAGAATCAAAGTTTCAGGAAGACAGCTCTTGAGATGGTTTAGCTAATGAATAGTGTGGATTTTAACATGTATACTTGTGTATAGTATACCCACAGAGAAAGGTCAGAGAAAGCGTAACAAAATGTTTCTTAAAAGCTTTTATGGGCATTTGGATGGGACAACTGGTCTGATGAGGTCAAGAATTCACTGTGGGTGGGCACAGCCTTTTATATATGATGAAAAATAAATACCACACACTCAGGCAGATAGTCTGACCCAAGACTAGACCAAAACAAATAAAATTCAAAGATTTCTCTGTACACTTTCTCTCCACTATTAAGAAAAACACCCGATGCTTTTCTGTGCTTTTCCTGTAGAAAGTGCTCTACATATTTCTGTGTACATATTCTGTCACTAAACATGAGCTGCAAAGCTGAGATGGCAAAGCTGTCTTCTGTAGGAGCAATGAACACCTGTGTTCTTTGTTCAATCTTGAAACCGTCCTATCTTGCAGTCAAGAAAATTTACCAGTCCAAGATAAATCTCTTAACAGTTTGTTTAATGTTGCCATTTACCACAGTCCTGTTTCAGATGTTGAGGCCAAATTCAAAACACACAGAGATCAATAGGCTGGAAAGACTCATGTTGATTAAAATAGGAAATCAATTCTGGATTGTGCCTCTAGAGGAAAGCTATCGCTGAAAAATTGAAACTTCTCTCTTCCTCATTTCTGAAAGACATACTTTATTTTGCACTGTGTTAATTCCTCAGTGTGGTACAATTTCAGGATTCTCTAAAATGCTGCCATTAAAAGAGGTAAAAAATTGTAACTTTAAATTGCCATACAACATTGAGATAAACGTGCTGCATCAGAATGCATAATGCAAAAGGCTTCAATAATTTGGGAAATAGCCACCTTCTAGTAAAATAAGGATTTTTGCAAACAGCTGAATTCAGATGAACTTTGAGAAGGATTCACGGCATCTGCAAGGAAAGCAAAAGGCTTGTGCCTTCCTCTCCAGAAGCAAAAGCTAAGACAAAAAGGAAATACGCTATCCAAGAAGGACCATGTGAATTTTAGGCTTAAGTCTGTGCTCCTATACCACATCTTCAGCATGAGAACTGTGATTTACTGTGTCTGAAACCACACCTCACTGAAAACATGCACCTGATGTCTCCTCGCAGGGTTTGGCACAAGACTGAAAGGACCCTTCCAGCAAGGTTGAGTTGAACACAGAGCTTTTGGGCTTCATGTCTGATGCCTGCTGGGTCTGGCTGTGGCAGCTGAAGGGGTCCAGCCCATGAATCCAACCTCCCAAGTAGTGGCCAGAGAATTGATGTGATTTGAAGTCGAAGGCAGTTTACACCTGAAGACAGCCATGGGCTGTAGGAGCTGAAGGATGGCAAACTTGCCTCTGCCCTTCCCCTGCTGCAGAGGGGTGGGTAGCAGTCCCTTCTCCAGGCACCTTGTGAATGCGATGGGGGTTCACAGCCCTTTGGGCAGTACCAAAGGCTCACCCAGGTCATTACGTTGGGTGCAGGACACTAACGCACTTCTGATGATGCTAACACTGTTTCACGTCATTGCCTGCCAGGACAGATAAGCGTCAGCTCTCTGCTGCAATGGCTGGGGGTGCCAGCGAGCTGTGAGCCTCTGGCCTTTTAGCTGCTTCTGATCCCTCTTCTCTGCTCTCCTGATGCTGAGGGTTTGGCCGCAGGAGGATATAAATATGTTGCTGTAAATGTCAGGGAAGCTGCTACATACCATAGAGGGAATATCTGATGGTTTATTAGACAGGGCTAGTATTTAAAAAAGGATGTCAATCTTTATGTCACAGAGCATAAGCCAATCTCTACGTGTCCGAAGACATGGAAGAAATATACTCCTTAAGGCTTATTAGATACTTATTTGATGAAAGGTTTCTAATAGGTACAGTACCAGTCATTTTTAGGTACCAGAAAATTTACTACTGAGATCCACTGTAGAAATTTGTCCATTTCCGAACTGAGCAGATATGGTATGCAAAATGAGGTTAGGATTTACCAACAACAGGAAAAGCATTGCTGAACAATGATAACGCAGATCATTTTACTCTCACCTGATGATATAGCACCTTTGTGCGCTCCCCGTTGCACAAGGGAACTTCATGGACCGAAGTGTCACAAGTACATGACAACATGGACAGTCCTGGAAAGAGCAACCTTGCGTAACAGGGTACTTCCACTTCTAAATCAGAAGATGAAGCCCATAAGCTTCTGCCTTCTGCTTTACCACCCAAGAAGGAGCTTTTCAAGCTTTCTCACGCAGAGCTGGTCAATGCATTTCTGTCTGGAGGCATTCCCACTGCTATTCCAGTCTCAACAGCCTCTTGAGTGGAGACTGCAAATACTGCAAAACAGTTGCTTTTCTTCTGATGAGAATATAACAGGGACAAGACAAATCATGTCCTCTTGCACAAGCGGTCAGAGCAAATCAGTCATGTATTGTTCTTTCTTTGCCAAAGGCTGAGACTGAGGTCCTTTTGTTTCTTTTCCATTTGTTTCTCCCTTTTTCTGTTCCTCCCTACTTTGTGTGAGACATGTTCCCCTTGATGGGTATTGTTTTCAGCTATTTCTTTCTTTTTGTGAAGGCAGCCACAGGCCTTCCAAGCTGTGGGCACCAAAAAAATGAGAGCACATCCTTGAGAACAGCCTAAGAAATCAAATCTAAACAAATCCTAAGCAACGCTCAGAAATGAGAGGAGCTGTGTGGGAACGACTTCACTTCAGAAAGTTTCTAACTGAAACTGTAGCTCAAAGAAGTACTCATAATGGCAGCTGAAAATTCTGTCAAATCTGTATTTCCCTCAAAATGATACAAATTGGAGGTTGTTTGAAGCTACATTTGACTTCTCGCTATCCAGTCTTGGGAATAAATAACCATGTGAGAGAGACAACCAACTCTTTCCAGTGCTGTGGAAAACAAACCAAGATGGGAGGAGGGAAGAGGGGAAGGATGTGCTGCTGTGAAGATAGCTTTGCTTCCCATCTCCTTAACTCTGAGTCCAACCCTCCAGTACAACCTCTTGGATTCTCTTGGTGACTGAGAGCCTTTTCCTGCACCCTGCCACCTGTACAATTACTGACTTTCAACGGAGTTTCCAGCAGCCAGTTTTCAAAGGCATTTAGGTAGCTAAAGGCGAAGTAATCTTTTACTGGAATTGTCCAAAGTACTAAGCTGACTAATACTCTGATTTCTGTTGACCAGACTTTACACTTCCAAGACATTCAGGGGCTTTTTAGAAAACTAGTTAGTTGTTGATTTAGTACCTGAATGCCTTTGAGATGCTCCTTTAATGTGCTTAGCTGACATCTGAGAATGGAATTTAAATTCTCCAAATGCAGAAATTAAAAAAAAAATATCCCAAAGACATTATTAGTAATACAGAGATACATTGCAATTTAGAGAAACAGGCGATAACTGGTATACATACACCACATATTTTTTCTAAATGCAAACAATACCTCCATGCAATATGTTTTCCATTTAAATGTTTAAGTGCCCCCAAAAGCTAATGGGCAAGTCACCAGCCAGAGGTACTGCACAACTTCTCATCAACAGAAGTTTAACAATTTCAGACCTCATTGAAGGGGCTTGACTTAGGTTATTTGACACTTCTTTCCCCTGCAGGGGTTTTATACTTCAGTCACAGTGATTCCCCCCACAATCTGCAAATAATAGTCTTCAATTATTATGGGCATTGATGGGTTAGAGATAAGACCCATCAAGCATTCACCTCATACCAGATTTGTATGCCTCCTGACTTAATCCACATACTGGCTTTTGAAGAGTGATAACCTGTGCTCTGTGGAATGTCCTACTCAACCACAGGCTGAGAAATTCATATCAACCCTGATGGCTGGCGAACTACCGAGCTCGGGGTCTGCCTGTCTCTCCTTTCGCCCCTCAGTCATAGTCCCACTAAGCAGAGGTCCCTTTGGCATCCTCTGCAGAGAGAGCAGCTGGTACTGAAAGGTGCTCTCTCTTCTGTCCAAGAAATCAAAAGAAAACTAGCTTAAGGGAAAGTGAGGAAGGGAGGGCTCTAAAAGATGATCATAAAGATACGTTTCAGCAGTTGGGTTTTATTTACGTTAATTAATGATGGAAGCATGTTCCTGGAATCACCTACCTGTATAATCATATTTTCTAAATGAGTAAAAAATGCTGAGCTCAGGTATTTTACTATACAGAATATATGTCTAAACTAAAATGGCTATATTAATTAAACACCTTCCAGAGGAAAAAAAAAGAAACAACCTAGCCTTATCATTTTTACCCAACTGCTGTTGTGGAAAATGAGAAGCCTGTTGAGAGGTTTAATTAACAAGTTAAAGCTGAAAAGAATTATATGAAGACACATATATCACAGAATATTTCAGAATATTACCAACTGTGTTACTTTTATCTCTGACATTTTAAATGGCTGTCAGGTTCCACTTGCTGCTGGCCTACCCTATGCCCATAACACACGTGCAGCTAAGCCTGAGACAATGAGGAACTCCCCAGCAAAACCCTGCCAAAACCAAATCAAACATACCAAGTCAGCCTTATGAACCTCGGTGGCACTTTTGCTGGGAAAGGCTTCTCAAGACAGAATGATAATCGAACTGCATAGACCACAGAATAAAAAAGGTTTGGGAGATTGGCCACCCCAAAGCAGCTGATAAGCACTCCTGCTTGCAGGGGGAGACTGGGCAGGGGTGGGGAGCACGAGCTTTCCATATCCCATCCACATGGATCCACCACCAGTGGGGAAAGCACCTCTCTCGCAGCATCTGACAGCCAGAGCAGAAATGATGGAGGAAAGGGAGGGACAGAGCAGGTGAACTCCTGCTGGCCGCATGGGCTGCCATGCAAGCCAACACACCCTCCTTCATACACAGAAACATGTAAATAGGAGGGGCATGCATATATTCAGAGTGGGCGGTGGACCCTTCTGCCGTTCTGATGGCTCCAAGTATAATGTAACCTGTTGTCATCTGGGGCCACCCTGCACTGGGCAGATCTGCAAACTTGCAAAGCCAACCGCTTGGTCTCATCCAGGAGACAAACTGCTAAACCGCTCACAAAAGGCACAGTCTCAAAGCACTGACAGCCTTAATTCCTCAGAAACAGCTGCCACCAAGAGGTGTGAAGATGTTATATGCAGCTGAAAAACAACATGGCTCCCACTGCCACTGCAATAAATGCTACCCTGTCTTAACTGATGCTTATGGTGGACAACTGTGTTCCTGATCATCTTCTCCCAAACCTCATCTTTGGGTGAGCTTGAGCTCAGGGCTAACTGCATTTTACACACTCATGTTTCTTAGTAATGATGCACTTGCTGGGCAATGAACGCAAGAAAATTGCAAGTAGCATTTATGAAACAATTTTGGCTACAAAGTTATTTGACTTACTTCTGATTTTCCCATACTTCAGTATTTATTAGACTTGAAAAGTCTTATTTTGTTCTTATTTGTACTATCTTGCTTCCCTGGGATCTGTATTTCTTATTCAGCTGAAACTCGCACTCACACAAAGGAATAAATCCAAGGCCCAATCCTGCTCCCATGCTTAGGCTTATGATAAGGAGGTTTTCATGATGGATTACTTTTTTTTTTTTCCATTCAGCTTAAATATGAGTACTACTCACTTAACCTCTGTCATGTTATTTTCCAATTATGCTTTTACACGCATACACAGGTTTCTGTATATAAAATCAACTTCCACAGAACTTAGTATGCAGGACAGAGTCTGAAAAGCATAATGTAATCATTATAATATAAACAGCGCTGTTTGTCATTTATGTATTACTGATTTTGATGCATATTTTGGTGCCAAAATAGTGTACGTATTTCTGATACAGGTGTATTGTCAAATGTCAAACTGCATGTAGCGATGCCACTGAGATTACACCTACTAAAAGAGCACCATGTTGGGTTTTTTGATCTTGACTAATACCCTAATTGCACAGAACGCTTGCGCCATGTGCTTAATTTCACTTCATCTTCCATAAAGTCCTCAAGTGTGCTCTTCACAGGAAGCCCATGGTTGACTTGATGTTGACAGTGCATTTCAGTATTCTGCTGAAGAAGAACAGTGTGCTAATCTGAAGTCTACCTGACAAATTTACACAAGAAGGTGCACGCTCTACCTGAATTTTGACACTGGACACCTTCCTGAGAGTGCATGTTTCACACTGGCTTGCCTTGTGCTGTGTCTCTGTAGTTGAAATCGATATTTGGATCTTCATTGCTTAGATCTCCTTATAACATGCACTATTTAGCCAGATGTGTGTTTCATGTGCTGTATTTCCAGGTGATCAAACACTCACGCTATTTATAAATTAAAGATCAGAGTCCAAGCTGTTCTCTCTTACAGTTGCACTTCCACCATTTGGACTCTCAGAGCAAGCAGTTTACCGAATAATTCAGGTCACAGAATAACATTCTGTGTGACTAAATGAAAATATTTTGCTGAAAGCATGATTTCTTGCCTTTTTTATTAGATGTAAATGGACTTCATGGCCAAATCAAGACTGCAACAAAAGTAACTTCTGGGAGCAAAGTGATTCTATAGGTTCACCTCTACACTAAATGTGGAAATATTCCTTTTTTTTCCAGTTTTGAATTTTTAAGGCGGTAGAAACCCATGCTTTCCAAGTTGAAGGCTGCTGCCTTTGGGAGAGTTTCTTCCATCTGGTTGGAAAACAAAAGAAATGCAGGTCTGCTCAGTCTCAGAATGAGCAGCAGGAGTTAAAAAATCTAATTTCTCATGAATTTATTTATTCCCTGTTACATTTTATTTGTTGGCAAAGGAAATATGTGACCACATTACTGGGAAAAGTATCTGAGACTCAATATGCTACGGTCTGGGAGATAAATCTCTTGCCCAGTTTACAAAAGTCAAATGCAACTAATGAAATACAACACCAATGTATATCGCTGACATTTCTGACGTGTATGACTTGATAAACAATTGCAAAGACACACATTTTAAATGGTGACTGCAATCAGGGATTAAAACATGCAATCAAACTACAAAAGCATTTAGTCAAGATGATAAAATATACCTTCATGTATCTCTGTATCTGTATTCAGCCAATCTCTCTCATACATTTACCTAGTCAATAAAATATCTCCAGAGGAAAGCACACAATGGGAACGGGACAAGCAGTAAATACAATATGTATATTCCTCCTTGCAATCTCAACCTCATCCATGTTCGGCTTGCAGCATGTAAAGCTTTTTGGTTTTCAGCATCCGAGGATGCTAAGTGAGTACCCTGTTAAGCCTCCCAACCTCTGAATCCCAACTACCAATGAATATCAAGACTGGCAAGTTCAGCTTGGACACTGAGGATTTTCCTCTCAGTCTGGATTTCACTACGATTGATCAGTTTTGCCCCTCTGCATACTGGCTGTTGAGCTCATGGTGCCTTTTATAGGAAAATTATCTGCTTACAATTTTTCAGCTCTGCAAACTTTGTGAGTTAATGGAAAATCCCCAGGCTTACGTCTTAGCTGGCTAAGAAACCACTACAGCAGCCTTCCTTTTGTGGTCACTCAGATATAAAAGCCTTTCAAAAGAGATGGAAATGCTGTTTCTCTTGGGAGACCCTTCTTCTGTGCACAGGGACCAACTCAGTCTATTTTTTACCCTGTAACGTGTGTCAAACATTACCCCTATTCCTCAAAACTGTAGGAGAGTGTAGGGTGACAGATACAACCTGGAATATGCCATAATTTGTTAGGTGGGAAATAAAGTCAAATAGAGATTGCCTGCTGCAGGCAGTCTGCTCATTGTGCATTGCTGTCTTCTACAGGACACCGTGTGTGAAGGGTGAGCAGCACGCAGAAATGAACAAATCCACTGCTCTGGGTCAGAGGCCTGGCAGATCCCTGCAGCGCAGAGGCTTTCTTGGTGAATTTTCCTTTTTGCCTGTAGCTTTCATATCACCAGACTCTCACGTCTCTGCTCTGCGGTGAGAGCCCACACACCCAGCGAGGAAACATGTGCTGTGGCCAGGATCCGCTATGGGACTCCTGGGGCAAAGATGCCTGAGAAATACACACCGGGTGCCCACATCCCCTCCTTCTGTTGAACCTGCCCTGGAAATACAGACAACTACTTCTTTTTTCATATCAAATGGCCTGTTGCTAGTGACGCAAGGGTTGGGGAGAAGGTTGTCAGCCTACTCCAAAATGAAGAGAAACCAGTCTGCCATGTGGAGTGTGAGTGCTCAGAGCCATGGAAACAACTGGGTATTGAACTACAAATAGTTCTGTCCTTCCACAAACAGCCCCGGAGATGAAAAGTAACTCAGCAGTTCCCAATATCTGGCTTCTGCTCTCTGCAGTGGCAGTGCTAGGGCCATCTCCCCAAGCTGGCAGCATGACCCTCACAGGCTGCTGCCATGCTTAAATGCTCACAAATCATGAAACTGAGTTTAAAAAGAATCAGAATGTAATGAACAGAAGAAAAACAAATCCAGACATCTTTTTTTTTTTTTTTTTCCTGTTTCCTCAGCCTCCTGGGGTCTGGCTTACATTCTCTAGCTTTTCTTCATAATTTTTTTTCATTCTAAAATGAAGTCTGACATCATCACAAGACCCCAAGACCTATGGCTTTAAAGAGAAAAGTCCAGTACTGTGGGAGTCATGATAAAATGATAAGGATACCACTCCTATTTCTTTTCTCCCTTAAAAGTCATTCAAGAAGGTGGTGGACTGAGGCAGAGCATTGCTGCAACTTTCCTGCCTAACAGGAACAACCAAAATCTCACTATGTATATGTTAAAAAGAAATCTATAGTCTTTTCTTTAGAACAAGGAAAGTCAGAAAAAGACCGAGATCACCTTCAACTAAATGGTGTAACAATCCCTAAAATGTAAATGTAAATCTGTAAACATAAATTGAAAAGCTCAGCGTTCAAAATGGGATAGAAGAGGGATGCTTTCAAAACTTCTGCCTTTAATATTACTATCACACATGCAACTAGCAATTTTACTGTGGAACTGGAGCTATAGACTGTAAATTCATTTTTTCAGGTCAGAAAAATAAATCAAAATTAATTCACAAAAATTATTTCTACCAACTTGTAATTAGCTTCAGACTTTCCCTAACACAGGCCAACTGGAAGTACAATAATAAATATCTAAACCAGACATTCACACTCCTGTACTTGAAGGAACACAATCCCAAACTGCAGAAAAATAGACTAAACAGTAAGACTATCTCATGAACATACCCACATTTCCCATATGAAAGCCACCATCCTCACCACATCAGCTGAAACACAATGTCTATATTTATGGCCAGCCACTGAAAACATCTTGCCATTAAACCATCCAGTGGCTAATCAACAAGCCTGCCCAGTACACTATTTTCCATCATTGATAATATCTTTAGTACGGATTAGCTGGGAAGTGCAAACTGATGTCAGTGCAGCTGCTATTTATCCACACAAGGTGGCCTGAAACCTGGAGCTTGCAAACCTCTCCATGAAAGGGCAAAGCTCCAGCCTTCCTTTAAGTTGCACCTAAACAGCCACAGTGACTTCATGGGGTGGGGGTTACTGGGGTGATATTCAGAGAATAATTTGATTTCCAAAATCCCCAAACCACCTGCAAGCAGATTCTTACGCAAGTTCTGCCCTGACAGTCTCATCTTGAGCACTTCCACTGACATTTATGCAAGTCCTCTACTCAGGTTTTGGTTTTCACATTGCTATCAGCACAGCAGTATTACTTACTGACTGCATTTCCACCATTATTCATGGAAATGTGACAGCGATATGGTCCAAGCCCTGGGCTGAAAGCTAAGTGATGAATGAAGAAAGTCCATAGTTGTTTACAGGGAAAATGGCTTTGTTTCTTCCGTTCTGTTTCCACAGGCCTGGTAGGGTCTGTTGGCAACTTTAGTAATTTCTGTGCAGAGATGTAGAGTAATTTTTGAAATATCATGGTATTAATGAAAATACCAAATAGCTTAGGGGCTGTGACAGCTCATAAGATTAGCAAAGCTAACCATCTAGCAATAGTTAGCATCTGTGCCCACAAGGTATATCATCCAGTTGATTTCAGGCGACAAAAATCTTTGCAGGGTTTGCCATCCATGCACCTGGTGAAGTTGCTTCACTACGAAGTTATGGCCCAATTTTCAACAGCAATAACTGAATACTGTTGGTAATTCCCAGGCAAGAGGTTTGCAGGATGACGCTAATACAGCACAACCTGGTTTATAATGACTTAAGCACAAAGAGCATTTCACCATGTCCAGGCTGCGGGCTCCCTCTCACACATCTGAAATCAGAGTTGCCACTGTTAGCCAAGTACTGCCAAAGAGGAAATACCTTTAGATTTCACACAAAAAGGAACCAAGAAGTCTGGTATGTGTCTGAAACATGTCTGTGCACCACAGACTGTAAACTTTCAAGGTGGAAATATTCAAGATGTTGGAGTGGCAGATGAGCCCACCAGCCAACAGCAACCAAGGATACATGGCAGGGAAAGGAAAAGCCAGGAGTGCTGGGATAGGGTGTCGGACGGACAAGTGCTGAAGAAGCATCAGTGGGATTGCTGACGAGGAAAATGAGTAGCTAAGATGATAAGCAGCTGGACTAAGCTGATACTTGGAAGTATCAGCCAAACCCAGTTAGAAGATGAAAAGTAATTTTCTACCATTATGTCAACTAAAGGTACAGATAAGCATTTGTGCTGAAACCTGGGACAGAAATTCAGTCCTTCTGAGTGATGACTGGAACTCGACCCCTCAAGTCGATGAGTCTTTGGTCTTCATCAGTTTGCTTTCCCACCTTGAAAGCCACCTCTCAAGAGGAGGAAATGCTATAACTTTAGCCTGAGACTGACTCTTTAGAGGCTATCGGTCTTCAGGATTTAGCGTTCAGTAGCAAAAGTACCGATTTACTGGATGAATGGAATTTCAAACTAAATTGATCACAATTGACTTACAAATTTTCTTTTAAATACACACACTTCTAAAACTTTACAATGGAGCTTGATACACTGTATTCAGAAATGGTTATCTGTAGACAAGTCAAAATAAGGCTTAAGTAAATAACAAAAAAGAAACTCCACTTGCTACTCAGAGCAGACAGACTCCTTTAACTTCTGTGAAAACTGCAATATGATCTGCATACAGTTTCACCTAGCTCAAAGTCTCACCTCCCTCCACAGACCAATATACGCTAAATACATAAGAATCCTTTCCAGCATGACTGTCAGTGATTGCTGTGTTTAATGTTAGCAGACAATGGAACTTAGACCAGATAGGAAATAAACACAAATGTTAATTATCTTGCTGGAGATGAGAAACCAGATGACATCTGGAGCTGGCATTATTGTAAACAGGAAAAAGGTATGAGAGCTGCTTAGCTTAGAGGTTTATAAATACCAGATATACACATCAGGAGGAGGTTGGCAGGTTAAGAAAGGACAAGAGCAGCTCTGTAACAATAAACGAGTGAGAGAGACAGAAAGAGCGTATGTGAAATTATTTATGGGAAGACCATTTTTGTCTGAGACAATTTTAATTACGCTCTTTATTGGACAGATGCTTAATGTGGTAGGAGAAATCTGCCTTGGCTTATACAGTGCCACAGTTTACCTGATTCTCTCTGCTAAAGCAACAAAAACACAAAGACTGAGACCACCATGGCAATGTGGCAGAATGCAGAGCATCAGCCCCACAAACCTCCCGAGAGCATCATAGCAAAATCTTGAGCTGCATCCTGCAAGCATTTATGCACCAACTGAACTTCACGTACTGTGATTAATTTCCCTGACACCATATGGGTTTCATTGCGGCACACAAAACCAAACACAGACACGTATTTTTAGGATCAGGACCTACTTAGCACAAGTCAGTGGTGATTTAATGTGTCTGTACTTAATGTGCAGCTTACGAAATGTGAGAGAATTCTGTGTTTTGGTACAGTTTGGGTTTTCCCTCAGAACAGCATGTATGTTGTTTCAACATTAATGCTGAAAGTTAAATACTCTGTAGTCACTGATGTTTATTTAAACCATTATAATGCTGTCTAATGCAGCTCGGAACGGAGGTACAGTAGCCTCATATTTAAAAGCACGGCCTTTTATATAACATTAGAGAGCTCCAGTGGGCATGTTGCCCATTTCTGATTCCCTTGCGGCTTCTGTTCTTCACAGGAATTAATATTCTAATCAGAATGCATCTGTGTAACATTTTCCTTGTGCTGATCAAGTATCAGCAATTTAGTGATTACCTTATGCATCCCACTGCATATACTAGGTCAGATTATTCAAATATCCTTTGGTAGAAGAGATAATGGGGCATTTCTGATCACAATATAGTGCCACACAAAAAAAGCTATGGTAAGAGCAAACATCAGGGATGTACAATAAACAGGCAGAAAAAGACCTTCCATTGCATTGCAGGAACATCTTCTGTGGATTGTGCTTAGTGCAGCAATCTAGAGGTAGATGAGCATTAATATTCACAAGATACGTAGGTAGTCCAGCATCAGCCTTTGCAACCTTAGAGGTCATGCAGATGCATATGCATGCATGCCCTTGTGCAGAGGTCAAGAAAGATTCCTATTATGGCATTTAAGCTTTGCAAAGTTAGAGGCAAAGGTTTCTGACCTCAGCAGTAAGCCCATAGCCTACAGTTTGTCCTATGAAGCAGTATCATTCAGGGTAGGATACAGACAGGATGTAGAGTCCCTTTATTGCAAGCCCAATGCTCACCGGCTGTACTGGGAATCTCCAGAATGACTTCCCAGAGAAACAGTTCAGACTTCCAGTGATACTTCAGAAATGTATGTACATTCACACACACACACACAAAAAAAAAAAAAAAAAAAAAAGAGGAAAAAAGAGGCAGGAACAACCTTCTCTGAAACACTTTAAGACCTTAATGTACTGATGAAAAATAGTAAGCAGTGCAGTTACTATTAATCACAATATCCTTCAGGTACTTTTCCAGTTACCTGCTTCAATGCTAATCACTGTTTCAAAAACCAACGCTTCAGATGTCTAATTCTAAAACTGTTAATAGGTTTGAAGAGTAGCAGCTGAAGTTAGGGATACTCAATTTTTTAACTATGCATAATTGTATTTTTTCACATTTCACCTGCTTCTAACTGAACATGAAAGAATTTGTATGTGACTTTTATTGTCCATCATGCAACCTTCTGCTCTACTTTTAAATATTCCACATCTTTTCTGGCTGTAGAGGTTGAATTATGCAATGAAATTAAAAGAACTGCAGTTTAAACCCTTATCATCCTTATAACTTTACAATTATTCAGATTGCAAAGTTAGGTTATGCTCATTGCCAATACAATCAATTTAAAAGCAGTGCGTATGTAACAATACTGACTTCTGCTTCTGACCCAGGATTTGTTTTCTCGCAAGAACACATTCAGTGCACAGGACCGGCCAAAGACCACTGAAATCAATGGAAAGGCTACCAGTGACTTGGATGGAATGTGGATAGGGCTTTGAGTGTAACACTGCTGACTTCCTTGACTCATCACAAGGGCTGAATTTGGCTTTGACAGATGTAAAGCGGTTCATCCCATGTACCTTTAGCAAATTGCACACATTTTAACCCCACCCTTCCACTCCCAGGAATTTAGAGCATTTTGTTCTGCTAGCTCTGTTAAGGAGCCCCAGCACTTGCACAGGTAAAATGAATTACTGAAACACATACAATTGTTAGTACTTACAGGTGTCTGGCTTGAGTTGACTGTTGGTAATTCCAAAATACTGGGGATTTTCGATGACAGGAATCTTCGTCATCCCAATGATGACTGCGTCAGGACCCCCCTCAGAAGAAGATGGAGTGTTACTGCCATTTGAGATGTGGTGGAGGGGACTGGCTGAATCGTCATCATTGCTGATAACCGAAGAAGGACCTAGAGTTAGAAACAAAGATTTTCTTGTAACTCAGTACATGGTTCCCTTCCCTCAGCAAATTCCTTTTTTTTTTTGGATCAATTTGTCCTCCATCCGCAGAGTCAACACCTCGCTTTGTGTGCCTTGTTGACCTTACCTCAGGAATTTTCTATGTCTGGGTTCAGATGGAGAACAGTGGGTTTTTTCCATTAGGAGCTGGAATGTGAAGCAAATTTTTGTACTGGTAGATCACCTAGAATACATCAGTGTCCAGCATAGCCTGTCACTGGGAAAGATCTCCAAATCTGTTGAACTCCTGTCATTCTCAGAAATAAGCTATGAAATACACATTAACTTTTTTGCCTTATGCCCTACTTGGATCACACAGCAATAATCGCCAAAAATCTGGGGAATGCCTGCCCTCCCTTTAAGGTGACATTATAACAAGACAAAAGACACGCAGGAGATGGACTCATCCTGATGTGGCAAGGTGGTAATTTCTGAAAGACAACATGGTTGAGAGCCAAAATCCAAGGAATAATTTCAACAGTCACAACAGTGGAGCAGATGCTGTGAAGAGCAGTGGGTAAAACACATTCCCACCCCACAGCAAAATCTGGGGCCATTGCAGAGGGGCTCATCCAGCCCAGGGGAACATCTCACTGGAGCCCCCACCCATCCCTGAGTCTAGTAACCTTCTAGAAAGAGGTCTGTTTTGATCGGTAATTCAGTGACCGTTTTTGTTTTGTTTTCACTCAGTGCTTTATATTTTAAACTGAGATAAAATATTGTAAATGGGTAAAAAAAATCCTGCTTAGCATAGTGTCCCACTTCTGTGAGCTGCAGGGGCCTTTAATCTAACAGTGAGATTAACATAGATAACACTTGAACTCTTGCCATCTAACCCTGCCATTTAAATTCCACATTACCTCTTCCAGTTTACATCCAGTATTCAAGGAAAACCAAAATTGCCATCTAGCAGCAACAACTTTTTGCCTAATCTGCCCACTGAAGACACAGAAGAGATCACACATGTCATGTGTCACTTCATTCTCCATCCATTTTAGCCAGGTGTTTTGGAGCAGCATTCACATCTTCTAATCTTAACAATCAAAAGACGATGCTGGGAACAGACAGAAAAATTAGCCTTCTGGAAGTGCCTATCCTGGAACTGCATCCTCAGGTGACACCTGCATTTAGCCCATAGGCAGCTGTGACAAGTGGGGCAAATGTCCCCCCAAAGAAGGGGGCAGCAGAGAGGACCTTGAGGACAATCAAAAGCTGTGTTTACTCCAAGCTGCCTGTCACCCCGTTGCAATATGCTGGAGCCCTAGGCTGAGTTTTAGGTTGGACAGAAGAAAGAGCGCAAAGGCAAGACAGAGCTGAGTAACGCGCCACATAGACGGTATCTGTGTCTGCAGGAGAGACAGGCAATGCAAAAAGAGAGAATGGGGACCAGCAGCAGGTCCTGTAGACACATCATTGAAGACGTGAGAGAAGAAGGGCAGGATCCACCCTGGCACACACGCAATTAAGGAACAAGATGAGTACTAAGATAGTCCCAGACACAGCAGCCAAGAAAGGGCAGCTTTAAGGAATAGAAACTCTTACTATTTTGTGGCTCACCGTATCATTAACAAAAACACTTTATCATTACATGGCATGGCTCACAGGAATAAAACTTAATAATTTGGCATGTGGCTATTAAATCCTAGCTTTAGAGAATCAAGTGTACTCCCACCCCTGTCCTGCTTTCCCTTCTCCCCAGTTGGCTTAATGGTGCATGAGGGAAATGTTCTCATAGTTTGAAAAAACACTTTCCTCCTTAGCCTGAAACATTAGAGGTAATTTTTCAAATACCTTGCACTTCACTGGAAAGTCACTGTTGACAAATGTAAGTGAAGCCTAGATCTCTGCAATTTATCAAGTGAAATACTAATACCAAGGCTGGTTTTGTCATTACTGATCAACCAGATCCTCAAAAGATTGATTCGACTAGGAAAGCTGCCAGGATTAAGAGGTTTTGGTAAAGATTTTGCTAATGAAGTGCAGAGTTGAACAAACTGTGGGAAAGGGTCCCTCAGACGGCACACAAGATACTTACATGAAGTCATGACACATTTTTCAGGTGTATGAGAGTTGTGTGCAGTGGCATTAGAGTGCTAACTCATTTAAAACTGCATTCAATTTTTTCTAGACACCATCCTTATATCTCTAAACTTTCTGAGTATCAAGCTAATGGCTCCAAAAAGCAGGCTGACAAATACACATTTTCTTGGGAAAATAAAGTCCTTTTATACTAATACAGCTTTGGTATGAGGGTCAAATCCCTTCTTTTACAGCTAATGGGCAAATTCTCTTGGCTCTGTAATTTAATAGAGTCATGTCTCTTAAGTTCTTTCCAGCCCTGCTGTTCTCTGCTGCATAGGAGGAAGCTCTTTTGTCATTGTTTGCTTTGACCACACATGCAGTGATGGCAGGGAAAAGTGACCATTACACATTTCTAGATGTTAAAGTGGGCTAATGAATAGAAACTCTTTCTGTTCATCAAATCATTTCTGCACTACTCCAAGACCCAATTTTGTACAATGAACTATTTTTTCAATCAGCATAAACCGCAAAGTGCTGCAGGTGAAAAGTAGACAATTGTTCTATAAATCTATTTACTCCATTAGGCTAACTGGTAAAACCTAGTCTTCTGTGTGGTATGAAGCAGGATCCAAGTGTATTCAGCTCTCTGATGTAGGTGAGGAAAGCCTGGAAAATTAGGTGATTTCCAAAGCAATTCCTGGCAGTATGAAATAGTTTAAGAAAAATTCAACTCTGGGAACTTTGCACTGTGTTATTTTGTGATCTCTCTCACTTACTAGCAACTAATCAGCTAATGCAATGGTCTTTGGAAGTGGTTGTTTGGTTTCAAAAATCCTGTTTCCTGTATGCTTCTTCTCTACCTCAGACACTGAGAACTCAACGGATGGAAATTTTTGTGTATTAGAGGCAGCTGAGTTGACATCCTTTCAAACTTCTCCTTTGCTGGGACCTTTTCATCAGCATGAGCAAACTGGTGCATAAACTGTTTCCACACTTGCTTATTTGCTAGACTATCCACTTACCATAAAGTTACATTTCATTTTTTGAATACAGTAAGTCACATTACACTTGCAGGCCAGCACGGAAGCTGGCTATGACTGATATTCTAGTAATGCAAAACCATTTTGTGGGATGCAAGATGAGGCCATCACCTGTGCTGACAAGAAGCTAGAGCTGCCCTTTTCTGAATATGCACTGAGCTTCAATTGCAGGGTAATTTCTTAAAGCACCTTAAAGTGTGGTTTCATCCAGATGAGATGGGGTCACTGAATTACTTGTCAAAGGCAGAACGAGTATGACAATTACCTTCAGTCACCCATTACCGATTCTGTTTTTTATAAAATCTGTTGCTGGTTACACACCTGAAATCTGAAAATTTTAGACAAAACATCATTGGTGAGAGTAACATGGGTTGTCGATAGCCATTAGCTACTGCCAAAAGCTGACTCACAGTCACATTGAGCTTTTAAGAAAACTTCAGGGGCCTTCTCCAACTTCAAATGTGCTGCCCAACATCTTCACTTGATTTCATTTTTAGACCATTAAGAAGATAGAAGCTGGAGTCAGGTGAGAAATGGTAGCCTGCCTTGGAGAAGAAACATGAGAGCTATAGACTGCAGAGCTGAATTTCTCCTCTCTCCTCTCTTTGATGTTGAGCTAAAAACTTGTCCATTCTGCATCACCTAGTCCCAAGAAAAAACCCTTCTGTGTACAGCTCTCTGAAAAAGTGGTGATATGTAAGAAAACCATTACATTTGAAACTCACAAGCTATAATAAAGCCAAAATATCTCCCACCTCTTTGATATATGGTACGGGGAGAGGCGGAAACAGCAAACTTCTCTTACTTTTCTTTCCCACAGAAAACTGGAAACAATCAAACACTGCTGGATTGGTGTCATGGTTTCTCTTCACTAGTGCCAGCACCGCTCCCTGAAATACTTGTGGGTTATGCTTCTGTGTTACCTCTTGAACGGTGCATCTCTGCACTGCCCCTGACCTCGGTGGTGCCACCAAATGTGAGTTTCCTCAGCTTTAGAAAAAAAACAAACCAAACCAAAACTATTTTCAAGGTGTGCTGCTATTTCTGGCCAGGAGAAGGAGTTTCATGATTATAAAATACAGCCTTTCCTGCTGCTTCTATCGCCATCAGAGTTAATGCAGTTTTAGCATGCATGGTACCAAGACCTATCTACACTGCTATTTGTTGAGTCTACTTTTCACTTTGCATTATTTCAGACTTTTAAGTAGCTGGCTGTGGCAACACATCTGACTACAGGCTGCCACTGGAATAATCCACATGACCTTCCTGTGTATCAAAGTACAGAAAAAGTCCCAAAGTGAGTAACAGCATGAGTCAGCTAAGCAGGCTCAAGGGGGAAAAAAAAAAAAGGGAAAAAAAAAGAAAGAAAAAATAAAGGAGAGGCTCTCAAATGCAGAATTTGAAAGAACATACAGGTTTTGTTTGCACCTGCCATGGTCTTACAAGCACATATACTCAGACTTTAGTTTAGGTGGTCACAAATGAGCACTGTGTCCACCTACTTCTCCCTCCACCTACTGTGTCAAAGACAAGCAATCTACTCTGCACGTTTGCTCTCCAAGCTCTAACAAGATCTCTTGGAGGCCACGATATCCTGCATCCGCCTCGCAACAAACTTCTATGCGTCACATATCACTCCAATCATCCCTGAAGTCACTACTCATGGTTCAGGCACACTGGGAAACAATAGGAGCAATAATTATCAAAAAACCCCAGTTGATTTTAGCTTTGTGGTTAGAGCTGTGTAGTTACAAGGATGCATCTGCTTAGTCAAGTGTTACAAGGCAACTCAGGTAAAGTGGATTGTTTATAGAGATGATTTTGTGCTGTGATGCCTTAATAACCATGGCTCCTTCCCTGAAAAATTATGTTCACTGCCAGGAAGATTTCTCAACTGACCTTGCGCTAGCATTGTCTCTTCTTACTTCCTCTAGGAACAGGGACCAGCCTGTGCCAGGGCATGGTAATAGCATACCATCAAGTCAAAAGCAGGACAGGAAGCGCATGTCACATCAGTCAGCATCACCTCTGCTAAATTTTGAGGCCATACTGAATCTTCTCTATTTTCCTTTTGGAACGGGTGCATTTTTTCACTAGTTAAACACCTTATTCTGAAAAAGTGATTACACAAGATTTCTTTTCCTATGAGACTCCCATATTTGCTGTAGATTCTAAGTTCTTTTCTGAATTATTAAAATGTAAGTTTTATGCTGCAGCAAGAGCAGACATTCCTTTTTTCCTGTTATCAAGCTAGGAAACAGCCTTCTTACCAGAACAGACATCTTTTCAGCTTAACTCTTGAATAACTATCTTATCTTTCACTCCTTCTGGAAGACAACGTATCAATCACAGCTTGGCACACTTTTTTCTGACTAAGGTGCCCTAAGTTTTACTCTGAATATTCCTTTGCATTCCTAAGTTCAACAACTGTATGCAACTGTGATATCGGATCATGTTTATGCAATTCTATTAGACTGGATAAGAGAGCCCAGCATAATAGAAAGTAATGCAATTACAAAGACATTATTTTGTATTATTGGTCTTTTAAAATACTGCATGCTGAATACAGGGAATTGAATTAAACGGCATAAATAGAACACAACGAAAAAATTCAAAGCCAGCTGAATAAGCTTCCCAAAGAGAAACCAGTTTAGTCTCACTTTGCTGGGTGGAGCTGTTCAAAGTCAAGTCAGATTCTTCTGCAAATCTAGAGTGGGCTTATTAAAATTATGGTCTTTGCTTTGCAGCTGCTGATGTTTTTAATGAGGGAAAGTTCAAGGCAAGGTGCTCCTATGCTTTCTCAGCAGTTCAGCTGTGTGGAGCAATAGCATTTCTTGCCTCTCCCCATGTTCCAACCAACCCTTCTTGTCTCGTATCCCCATCCCTGCCAGCTCCCCAGAAAACAGCCATTAGTCTTAGCCTCAGTGAAGTCATGTCACCGTCACACTGTCACACTCAGTTGCCAAATGAGTATTATGGGGTTTTGTTTGTGGTGGAGACAACACAAGAATAAGATCACT
>NW_009648536.1:3208863-3226520 GCF_000708025.1 Charadrius vociferus
TGCTCTTCACAGCTCAAACAGTGCATGTCCTTCCGTCCCAGTGCAGCACACTGAGCCAAAAACCACATTGTAGTCATTAAGTCTGTGACTCAGAAAACTGAGACTTGCCAGGTTTGGGTGTTTAGAGGATAAATAATTTCACATCTTCTGACAGGTATCATTAATCTGTTTAACTGATTTGCACCCACCAGTGCTTGTCTAAGCTTGTACTCTGTTGCTTTTTGATATATGAGATGAGAAAAACTTTCTGACACTGCCCAAGAAGTTCGGTTCCCATTCAAAAGCATGATCCCAGGATGGCAGGGAAACCCAAATGAAGAGCTGGAGAACTTCCCCACACCCAGCAGACAAATGCGTCCATTCCCTGTCAGTACACACTTCTAACAATCTCTGAATAACAGAAGGAAGGGGGGGTGGATGTCTCTAGCAGGAATAAGTGGCTGAAAATAAAAGTTTAAACTCAAGAAGCAGCCTTTAGGAGTGTCTTCACTTACAACTATTGCAAAATGAAGTGGAGACATTTGTTTGAAAACCATGATAAAGCCACACCACTTTGATGTAAAGTTTCATTTGGGTGATCAAGAATCCAAGGTGGATTGCTTGTCTTTTCATGTGAAAATCAATGTTTTGTCTTTCCTCATTTGTTGAAGCTTCATGAGAAGACTAAATTGTGTTGTTATCACTGTATCACTTTCATACTGAGCAAGTAAGTTACAGTGCCAGATTATTTTATTTCCTACATAAAACAACTTAAGTAATGCATACCTTTGAGTCTAATGAAATAATAGGCATGTTATTCAGCTTTAGAGTTCCAAACTTTCAGTGTTGCTAGGTGTCAAAATGTCAGTCACACTGACTTAAATGCCTTTCCCTGAAACTCATGTTGCTCTTGCTGGAAAACTTGTTTCAAATGCCTAACTCCTCTAGAGAGCAACAAACATGCAATCTGGGCAATTTCCACTGAAATCGCTGCGTGTAGATTTTAGCCACTCAAGTATTTCATCAGGCCTTTTTGTTGTGGCTTTGAATCTAAGAGCCACAGCTGCATATTTGCTTGCTTCAGTTTTATTCTGGAGTGTGATTGTGAAAGAAACCCTCAGTTCCTTTCAGCTGCCTTTCTTCTCACAACTTCATCTATATTGCCCTGTATGCATGCATTCACACATTCCTTTACACACAAGCCTAGAGGATTCCAGAGGTCATAGTTTCTGCAAGGGAGGTTTCCAAACCGGGAGGACTCCCTAGGATAACCTAGGGGACCACTTCATAATGTAAGCCACTCCCTGAAAGTCATGCAACCCCAGGATGTGGGGACAAAGACAGAGGTGTGTAGGTCTAGAACAGACCGGCAAGGTCATTCACCCAAGAAACCTCCTTTGCAGCACTGCAAAATCCTGCAGAAAAAAAGAGTGAGGTATCTAAAACATACTGGATTTGATAGTACTGCCTGCGCACAATGAAAGGTGCATGACCCCTCTCTGCCCCAGCCTTACTGCAGGGCCAGCTCTCCCCAGGGATGCCATCAGCAAAGCCTCAGCCTGTGGCATAAAGATTGCTGATTTCTTTCTCCTTTCAGCCAGAATGGGAGGCATTCGTGTAACACATCTCACAACCGTAATCTGGTACACATGTTCAAACTCTTAAGCACCGTAATCAATAAATCCTCACAGTTCATCCTTGGTGAGGTACACGCTACTATTATTCCCAATTTGGAGGCAACTGGAGGACCTCTGCACAGCTCACTGATTTGCCCAGCGCTCCAGGTGTGATCTTTGTCAAAGTCATGACCAGGACCTGGGAGGGACTGTTGGCCTTGGCTGTGGAACAACGCAGACCTGTGGCACTTTTAGCCTTCCTTCAGCTGTAGGATAAATGGTGGCTATACAGCTGCCCACTGCTTCGTGGACATGTTTGCAGTATCTGCAGCTCAGATGATGTGCCCTATCATAAAGAATGAGGAATTTATGGCCTCTCATTATTGGTAGTCAAATGGAACACAGACCTGAGACAAAAATCTAGCAGAGATGTAGTGTATTAATCAATACAAGTATGTGAGCCAGAGAAGTAAGAATACAAGGCAGCAGAAAATGTGAAAGAATGAAAGAAAAAATGATTTATCTTTTTTAATATAGATCACCAAGACCATTCATTATAGCCACCTGCAGGTTTGGATACCTTGGAAATGTGGGTAAAATTACAATCCTTCAAAAATACTACAGTGAAAAATCACCACAATAAGAAAAAAGATCAACTGGAATGCGCTTGTTGGCATCAAGCAAAAAAAAAATAATTCACCCAAAATTAAATCCTTGTTGCCTTTCAGTTCATTTAAAAACTATTTAAGTAACAATCGCTTACCTCCACACTTCCCATAAATAATCTAAGTGTTATCACTCCCATTCCTAGGACTAGGAACGAGGTCCTCTGTTGTCTAGAAGATAAATGCAATGTGTGCAGAAGCAACACAAGTCTCCCCATGCTGCTTTGGCAGTGTCTTTATCTGAGAGAACAGCAAAGCTATTTGGAGTAGTCAACTTGAATAATTTTCCAAATTCTGTTTAGTTAGACATAGTTAGATAAACAGCAGATACGCTAGATTGTGGAGAAATGCTCCCTGATCTAAACTTGGGTTTGTTGTTTGTTGGTTTTTTTCAAAACAAAGCATTACTAATTAAACTATTTCCCTTCTTTAAACTCTCCCTGATTATTTTTTGGGAGTACAGAGATACTATCTATAGGTGTCTCCCATTCAAGCAAATCAGCTAAGAACATTGGCAAATTGGGATTTCTTTAACCCTAAACGGAGGTCTAAGGAGGTATTCAAGGATAGCCTCCCAATGGAAGGGAACAATCTTTATTTCATGCCTACACTGGATAGGAATGAAAAGTTGTATGACAAAAGCGCATCAAGAAAGACTGAGGTAAAACATTAGGAAAACATCCTCAGACACTGAAATTGCTCCTGCAAGACTCAGAAATCCTCACTTCTGGAAATCTTGAGGCCATGTTAGGAAAATATCTGTTGGGAAAGATACAGGTATGGTTGATACAGGCTTAGGACAGGGAAGAATCTCCCAGGTCCCCTTTCTGCCCTAATCTTCCATAATAACAAAAATGTAGGCCTTGACTGGTCTTATGGAAAACACTTGGGTTTTTCAAATGTTGATTTATGTCTATTCAAAATTGAATGAGGCTTGTAGCTCAACAAATACATAGCATATATCAATAAAGTACATACATTTCACTGCATTAGCGGGTTACTCTTCCAGGCTGGAGAATCAATATAGGTTTAGTTAGGTGAGAAGCACGCCAGTGATGTACTAATCCGGTCTACAGTGTCTACTAGAACACAAATTATTTAATTGCATTCTTTACATACAATTTATTTCAGTGGGTTTCCCCCCCCTTAATTATTTCTGAACTGTTTTCATTAATGGAAGTGTTAACTACATGACACTATAACACAAAGTCTTTTATAACTTCTCACTTTTTATGAGTGGAAGATTCTTACAGACCCCAAAACTGCATGAATTATCAAGCCAGCACTGTCCTACATTGAAATATACCTCCTAATTTGTTCTCAACAAGCATTCCACCATGATAGCTTCCAATTCATTTTTAATCCACAGTCACACTAGCTAACCTTAAATGTGACAATCTGCAAAGAAGCAAAACTAAATGATTACACACAATCAACCCAAACATCATGCTCAAATTATAAACAACATATGCAGAAATTTGGTACTGCTGTTTACTCAGCGCTCACTGAGATGATCTTGCAGCCCAACTAAAGCTTTCTTGGACTTGCACTGACTTGGACTGGCTCCTCTTCATCTCCAAACATTCCCCATCCTTGAAAACAGGTTTTGAAAACAAAATTCCAAGGCCCACCTACACCTGAAGAGGATGGCATGGAAAGATGGCGAACTAATACTCCACTACCTATTTCTTGTCAAGTAGTTCACTTTCTCCTTGAGCCACCAGGTTTTGGGTTCTGATGGTCCAAATTTTGCATGTGCTCGGGAGGTAGTATCTGGCCTTTGGAAGAGAGCTGCTGGAAGTGCAAGGGGCTTCAGCACAGAAGACAGGCTGTCCAAAACTGGCCCTCAGTGGGCACAAAGCAAGAGATGGCTTACTTTCCTTCCTAAGCACCAATGTCTGACATTTTATTCCAGTTTATATTAGATTACTTAGCAACAGTGAAACTGATTCCTTTTGTGTCTCTGCCACAGCAGCCATTTCAGTGGCTTTCTGTAGGGCCCATGTCTCTAGAGCACTCAGCAAGTATACACCTCCCTGGCGTTCAGAGATCACAGCTCCTGTTCAGAAAACCTTGGTGGTCAGTAAGAGACTGGCTACAATCTTCTTCTGGGAAGATTTTTGGTGCTTAGCAATCATGTGTCACTAGAAATTCTTGTGATACCCAGGTGAAGCATCTGTCATGTTCTCTAATGTGGAATAGTCTTAGCAATAGACTCACTCTAGCATCTGGTGCTTTTGGGCACCTCTAAGAAATCATAAAGAAAAGAAATCACTTTCCATTAATCACTTTCCATTTCCATGGTTATAGACTTCTGGATTATGCTCAATCGTCTAAAAAACAGTTCCCCTTTGGAGATGGGAGGGAGCTGAATAGACTGTTTGGAGCAATATCCTTGCCAATACAGCTTCAGATCAAAGATGCTGAATTGCCTCCAAACAACACCCTTCTTTCCCAAGGCACGATTCCTAAGGCAGTGAAGCCTTACATACTGAAAACCTTCTTCAAATGCAGATCTAAAAATTACTGCAGTGGAGCAAATGACACTCACGGATAGAAAGTCAACATGTCAAATTTCTGTCCCAGCAGCATCACTCACAAGCTATAAGACTAGCTGCATAAATTGAGTGATTTGCCTCTATATGTTGATCCTCTACTGCCATTTACAGACACCTACTCCTCCCTGCCATATGATGCCTCATCTGCTGGAGACTCCTCCTGTCACCCCTCTCCTGCCAGCTTTCCTTGAAATTGCCTTTACGGCAAGCAGGAAAATGCCCCACACTCAAAGCTGTTTGCACTATACCAGCGACACTAAAAACCAAGCTCTGGCAACTTTGAATCTACAGCAGATTTGAAAATGGATGCATTAATTGTGAAACTGGTCACAAAACTGGTCACGAAATCACAATGAGGTTTTGCTAAAATATTAGAAGCACCACTGTTTCTATTTTGCAGGGCTCTAAATAAAGCAGTGCTGCTCTGTTTTCAGGATGCTTCTTCTACTACTTCCTCTACTACTTCTGAGAATACTTTACCAGGTGTTCCCCCCGAGCTTTTTTCTGATATGCCTCTTCTGCTTATTTACTCACTCCTTCCTTTATGAAGAGTTCTGCCTCTCTCTTCTTAACTGATTCTCTCTTGATCACCTGGCTCATCTACCCTCCCTTTTTCTAACATATCCCCGGATTTCTTAACTCTGCAGCTTCCTATCACCTTGTAATATTCACTTCCCAATTGTCCACATGGCCTCCTGTGACGCTGTAATTTATATGTTAACATTAAATAGCATTAGTACTTGTTAAACTCAAGTATTTTAGGGTGACACTCATTTATTCTCAGAGTGAAACTTCCTCTTTTACCAAAAATTCAGTTATGGCTGTTTCTTAGCAACAGATTTATCAGAACAGATTTGCATGGAAATGAAATACTCTCAAAAAGGAACTGCTAAAGGAAGCTGATAACACAGCCTTATTCCTGATGTCCATTAGAAGTAAATACTACAAAGCAGAATAAAATGGGTTTGTAATTCTATATGAATCTAATGAACATGTGTAGACCATCAGTACCAACTGAAGTAGAAGACTATATAAACTTTCCTAATTAGTGTACCTCTGAGTTAATCTGCAAAAATAATCTTCTTCCTTTTGGAAACTGCAAACCAAACCAAAACATGCACAGCCACAATCCTCTCTCACACTGAACTAGATTCAAAATTGGAGTCTGCAATGGTCACATACAAACAGGTCTCAAAGGACCAGACTGCCAAAGGCAGACACGTGCATTTCCCATGTGCATGAAAAATGCACACCCTCACTTCAAGCACACCAACACTAAATAACCAAGAACTAGACTTCAGAGCTGGAACATAATCACTTAGTATTTCATTCTCTGACATCCCTACATTTAGACCATCATTTCAGTAAACAGAAAGTTTTTCATTTTCACAGTCTTTAGAAAGAATCCATTTCCCCTGGAGATTGTTCTACACCTTGACTTCGCCAGATGAGGTGTTTCTTGGTTTTGTTTTTTTTTTTTTTTAACCCAAAATAACGTGCTAAGCTTGAACTAGCTAGTTCATAAAAAATGTAGAGAAAAACAAATTTGGGGATAGGGTGAAAGACGGAAACCAAACATGGTTTGGATGAAAATCCTATGAACAGAAAAAAAATGAAATAACAATACTGAGAGTCTAATTCCCTTCATTTTAGTATCAACTGAGAGTAATTTATTAAATTGACAATAGTGCAAGATCCCTATGTATGACAGTGGAATCAGGACTGCTGTCTTTTTACTAAGAATGATGACAACCTTTTTGGCAACTGAAGTCCTGTGCTGCTGTGGTACTTAGTTGTGTCACTGAAAGGCAGCATCTATAATATATGGCTGCACATGAATTATGTTTGGAATGAGTTAAAATAATAGATCTGTATTATTCCCAAGAGGCAATGCCAAAAAGGTAATTGCCCATATTTGTACAACTACATTATAGAGAATGACAGTTTCATGTCTTCCGAACGTTTAACTGAAAATCTATAAAATCCATTTATCTTTCTTGCTGAGAAATTAATATAGGAACAAAACCTGAAATTCCAACTCTGGTCATGCTCAGACAAAACTCCCACTGAAGTCAGTGGGAGTTTTGCCAGGGAGAGGATTAAAGACGGTACGATTTGCTGCATGCTACCAGAAATGTAAAAGCTACGGAGCTAGCTTTTCATTACGGTGCTCCTGGGATTATTAAAATGAGCAAGATTTTGGTCTTTCACCTTTCAGTCACGCAGTCATGGGGACTTGCAGAGGAGGGATGAATGCGAGGCGGACAAGCCAGCTTGCTGGAGAGCGCTTAACACTGGGCTGGGAGCCAGCAGAAGTGAATCCCTCCCCCAGCATCTCCCTTCCCTCCTCCTCTTTAAGGCCCAACCACAAGCAGGAAAGGGGCAAAGAAGAAAGCCTGGATCCTTAGCAAACAGCACTAGTTGGAGACAGCGCAGCACGCTCATCACAAAAACCTGCTGAAGGCACCAGCAGTGTGTGTGCCGTTCCAGCACCGGGAGCACGCCTGGGCACACACCCCTTTGGGAGGCTTTAAGCTGGGCTCTGTGCCACAGAGATAAGACACCTCTGAAGAGAGATGGCAGGAAGCGGCCAACACGTAACAGCTTCACCGGGCTTCCGCCAGGGTGGCTGGACCTCACTGCTCACCAGAGGAGCCCGTTATCCCTAGAGGGGTACCTGGCTCTGCAAGGACGGGACGCCGCACTGCCTCAGAGTTCTGGGGTATTGCTGGCTGCTCCCTCCACTTGGTCATGTTACATTAGATGGACACAGCAACTCATTTGAAAAAAGCACAGAGTTCATCGACTGGGTGGTTGGGATGGTTCTGTTCTCCAATGCAATTTCCAGAGGCATCAGAATTCGGTTTGTTAAGACAGTACCAACTTTTCTTACTTTACCAGCCAATTTCTCCATGTTTTCATGATGTGGTAGCAAAACCCAAGGAACAAAGATATGACAACTTGAAACATCTAAGTTATCTAACCAGCCTGCAAAATGAAGCAAAAATTAAGTCCTGAGCTACTCATCCATTTAAAATTTTATGAGAAAGCAAGAATAACGTAGGATCTTACTACAGGTGTCATTTTTAAAATGAAAATTCATTTTCAGGAGTATGATTACAACAGATTTCTGACATTTTGTATCACTAGCAATGACACCTGGCACCAATTTCATTTCAATTGTCAAGCAATTGTTGCTAAAAAAATAACTAATATTCACACCCAGGAATATTTCTTACAATGCTTAATGAAAAAATATATAGTTAGGGACCACCATCGCTCACAAAATGAAGATCAATGTAGTACTCATGATTCAAAGACCAACATAAAGACATTGAGGTCCTGAATTTAAAATAAGCTAGCCCTGTTGAATTAAACTCTCTGATCTGGGTTCTAAAGCAAGTTTCAAAGCATATATCATACACAAACTCATTCAGTACTAGGAGTAAAAAATGAGATTACTTTATTCACTCTGTTAGTAACACATGACTAAAACGGTAATAAATAGCACTATTTTACACCTACATAATCTCCTAAAAGATCATTTTGTAGAAAAAACGAAACTACAGATAAATACAGATCTTACAGGGAATCTGGCTATTATGGATTAAACACTGCAAAACACTTAATGTTTTGGAATTAAAATTGCATTGCTTCATTTTGTTGGCATTCCCTTTTTATGCTAAATGTCTGGCAAGACCTAAGATGTTTACTCCTACAAATGTTCACAGACAGTGAATTTCAAGCTTTAAAATTTACCATTCCCAAATACTAGGGAGTAGTAGTACTTACAAATGGCAAATATTTAAGTCAGTCTCTTAGCTGATGTGAATTGGTTAAAGGATCTGACTCATACCTTTCTCAGTCTCTACTGATTTTGAGTTCCTCATGGTTTTGCATCCCATGCACATGTATTCACTGCTGGACAGATTTATCTGTTAGCATTTTACAGTCACATGGCATAAACATAAATGCAATGAAAGGAAAGACTTGGGACAATCAGGCTGCACAAGCTGTGCACTTGCAATGTGTAGGTAGCAATGACAAAAAATTGCACAATGCTAAAGAAAGCAGTTATACATTACTCGATCACAGCTTAATGGGGTACACTAACAGCCCTCCCTAGAATCCCGAAGCAGATAAAATTACTTGAGGGAGAGAAGGATGTGACTCCAGGCAGGACCACACACGCATGCATGACTTCTCCTGTCCGTAACTGCAGTGATGACAAAAATCCCAGATGAATAAACGCCCCTGATTTATTTTATAGGGGAATACAGTGCTGTGCTCTATCTGGGGTCAGAGCCAGGGCTCTGGTGTAACCAGGCAAGCATCTGCATAGACTCTTTGCATCCTGCAACATGCAGAAGGAATTCCTTACGAATGCATTGAGTTGAAACTGCATTTATATTCTGTATTAAACAAATAAATCTCACAGTAGCCTGATTTACGGTACCCAAAGCAAGACCTGCATGTCTCCAAATGGGAAAAAAAACATTGTTTTTTCGGAATTTCCACTCCCCTCCTACAGATGATCAAACCCTTTGTAATTAAACTGATGACAGGATAACTCAGTCTCTCTGCCATCAATCCTCAGCCTCTCTGCTCCATCTGCCAAAGGCTGCCCTTTCCTGGCAGGAGTATCTGTCCCCTGGCAATCACTGATCAAACTGCTATCATGTGGGCCATCTACAAATCATTAGTGGTTACAGCCGCTCTCACCATGGGCAAAGTTCAGACCAGAACCCAGGAGCAAAAAACGTTAGAGCCCCACAGTGACGGACAACTGCCCAAATTGGCAACACTGTCACCTCCTAACGACAGGTAACAACTTCACCTGGGTCCCAGGGTAGTCAAGTTCAACAGCAACAGTGTTATATATACATTTGGATTCCAACAAAGTGTGAAATAGCAGCAGGGAATGGAAACTTGGCATACTCTTTAGAAAGGAAAAGCAGTTATGATAAGTCTTTCCTTTCCTATTGAAGAGGCACGTGGCCCTGCATGCTTTTTTTGATAAAGTGTGACTGGAAAGAGATTATGCCAACTCCCAAGGGAAAACCAATGCTGACATACAGGAAAAGGTAACCTGTTATACCACACAGCAAGTAGAAAACTGGTCTCTGCGTGTTCTGCTTCAAAAACCATACTTCAAATGCCTGATGGCTACCGGAGAAAGAAAACATTCAGGCAATTTGCAGTCAACTTACCTGATTTTGATTCATACTCTCAAAAGCAAACAAACTTGACATGTATTGAAAAATGAGACAGTTGAGCTATTAGTAATAATAAAGAGTTAATGCTTGTATGGCAGAAGCCTTCACAAGACCCACCAGGGACTGAGACATCACTGGGCTACTTGGTGCTTAGAGGACAGACTTCCCAAGACACGCAGACAACAGAGAAGTAGTACCTCAGACTGCCCCAAAATTACTTTTGGCTTACAAAAGATAAAACTAAGAGAGAAACTAACTTCCTTGTTCTTTCATCTAATTACCTGATATCAGTAGAAAAATCAATGAGTAGGGCTTACCATGAGGAAGCCAACACTGATAATCTTTCATACTTTAACTTTTGTCTGTCATATTTAAGGCAACGTACACTGTTTTGAATCTGAATGAAAATGGGAGTCTTATGTAACTGTTTTCTTCTACAAAGCACAGACTTAGCAAGACTTCACATAATAGTTAATCTGTACAGATACATACAGCCCTTGGATTTTTCCTAGGAGTTTTAAGACATTTAACAGAAGTGAACCAACTTCTTACGACTATGCATTATTAGGTACAAGTGCACCAGGAACCTCTGACATGGCTAGGCCCGTTGACTTTCACTCTGGGACCACCTGGGGCTGAAAAGTGTGAGATAACTTATAAGCTCTGACCTCAGCATCACATTAGGTCTCATGAGGAAGCATTAAAATTGGTTACATGGCATGCATCTTCAGAAAAGGAAAGAGGAATTCTGTTTTAGACAGCAAAGTCTACGGCAGGATGTATGCTGGAGTACAGACATTTCAAAAACTCAGCAAGGGCTGACAACAAACTGAAGGAAATGTTACCCAGCCCTCAGACAAAGGTTTATATAGAACAAGCTGTTTTCTTGGATCATGCTCCCAGAGGCAGGGATGAAGCATACATTCCTGAGGCATCATCGACTTCAATGCTGTAGACACAGAAATTGTGCTAAAACCCTTCCATGGCAAAATGTGGTTACTCTTCAGTGGGATCACACTAGTTGTGCTGTCAAGAAACTGCACAACCAATTGCCTATCTGATTGTGAAGCGTTTCACCACTTTCTGTTCTCTAACTTATCAAACCTAATATTAGCTATTAAGAGTTATTGAGGAAATATGATCTGTGGAGTCACTGGTATGCGGTTCTCAACACATACTTGTGTATTTTCCTTTTGCATATCAGCTCTCTTGGGAAGGTGTCATGCCTAAAACAGCCAGTTGAATACTCTGCTTCTTCTGGGAGTGTAAACACCACAGCACTTCTATGTGGCAACAGTAAATGCAGTTATGAAATACACTGCCACACTCATATTCTAACTTATTCCAAGACACTAGTTGGGATTTTACTGATTACAGCTGCAATATATTAGGGAACTATATCTGAAGTTTGCTATGATGAAAAATGAAGACACGATAATGGCATCATAAGAATGGCATAATGGGAATAAACTATGAATTTGGAAGCTACAGCAGAAAAGTAAATTGCATAAATAAAACAAACGACTGGGTTTTAAATTACTGCTCCTCAACTACCAGAGCAAGTTCCTCACGTTAAACACAGTATCAACTTAAGCACCAAACGTGAACTCTAATCCAAATTAATTTTCAGCTCTGTTTCAAATGCAGCTTTCTATTCTCTCTACCCACTTTTGTCTGTTATCACACACTATGAACTGCAGTTTTACATTTTAAGGGGACTGTTTTAGCTGAAACTCCATTCTCTGTTTATAGACCTTAATGACATCTGGCTTCTTTATTATTAACACTGCTCTGATGATGAAAGTCCTAGGGTTCTGGATAGAAACTCGGAAGCCAAACAAAACATCATTATTTAAATCTAAAGTATCTGTCAGCTTCAACAAACCAGATAGAGAATACTCAGTTTAGAAACCTGCACACTATATTTGCTTTTTATAGGTATTTTTATAGGTATTTTCACTCTTACCTTTATTCAGGTCCATTTTTTGATTCTTCTCCCTGTATAATAACTTCTTGTTCTGCTGAGGCTGAAAAGCCTATATTAGAGTATTTCAATAGCAAGCTTGCTACCACTCAAAAAAATATCCAATACATCACAATTTCAATATGTTATCTTACTTGGTAAAGCATTTTCATGAATCTAGGAATTTATATTGTTTGTGTACTTTCTTTAAAATAATTGTATCTACCAGCTTAATTGATACCACAATTTACCAGTAATAGCAAGTCTTACTGAAAGCTTCTCCTAGAACGGACCTTTACATCAAGCCTCTATCTTCTAGACAGTGAGGATACATCAAATTAGTTTCAAATGCATATTTTACATGGATGATGATAAAAAAGCATAAGTGTAAAATACACTAAATGGCATCACAATTGTGCCAATAGGTGAAAAATCTGAAATTCCCTACAGGCATGCAAACCAGATTTGGTACAATGCTCAGAGTTATGCTGAGCTCCCAGAGGAGAATAATGTGACCAACCATTTCAGAAGCAAGAAAATGAACGTGTAATGCAATATCCACATCTGCCGTAGTCCAAATACAGCAATCAAATTCATAGGAAAATATGACATGCCCTAGTAAAAAGCAAAAAAGGGAAAAACTTGGGCTTAAATTGTGACATAACCATTTCAACATTCTCATGTACTCTCTTTCGTTAGGTCTGTCAAGAAATCCAGATGGTCCAGGCCAACAAACAGAAGTCCCAAAGCAAAACACACTCTTCAAATCATAGCACTGATATTTCCTTAAATAGTTTGGAAAACCAGCACAGCTTACTTGAGTATTCAACCAACCAACTTTAAGTTCTGAGTAGATGAAGCACAGCCTGACATGTAATACTTGCTGTCTTATGGCCAACAGCCGAGTTTGCAGTCATTTGATCTGAATACACACACACCTGATTGAATGTACATTAAACACACATACATTTAAATTAAATTAAATAGAAATAAAACCATTGCAAACAGTTTTGGCGGAGGGGGGGCAGAAGATGTTTTTTTAAAGGGTAACCATTCAAGATGCTATAAAAATAGAATTAAGGAGTTGAATCTGTTTATCAGGAAACAAAAGCAACAAGAAGCACATTTATAACAACAGATAACAGGTGAGGAGCTCCAAGATTCACAATTTTCCAATATACTGCACAACTACTAATGAAAAACTAGATGTGATCAATTTACAGAGAGTGAAAGACACAATGAAAATGAATTATAAAACTTTATTGGTTTGTTAAAAGTAAGTTTGTCAAGTACATTTTTTTTGTAAGTATAGACTCTTATGTCCAAACTCTTATGGTAGTACTTGGGAATAAAAACAATGATTGTCTATTATTTACAGGAAATATAAAACCATTTTAATATGAAGAATTAGAGGGGAGAAAGAGAGAAAATACTCACAAGCTTGCTGATGGATTACAGCAAACTGTTTTTTTTATGATGTGATGTTATGTTATGGTAGAAAGTATTTTTGTGCTATCATTTGGAATATTACTTTTTTCAATATGTGAAGAACAGATTTTATTAAAGAATGCTCAAGTTCTATACTTTGATACCAACAGAATTACTCTCTTCCTATTTTTAAGTCAAACCTGAAATCTAACAAAGACTGAGGAACACAGGGCTCCAAATGGCAGTGGAAGATATTTCAAATGTATTTGCCAAGGACTCTGGTCTCAGGACTGTGCAGTGGCATGGCATTCCAATTCTGCTCCTACACTAGTAATGCCACTAATATCAATGAAATAGCTGTGTTAAAAAAAAAAAAAACTCAGGAAAAAATCAGGATTTCCTTTCCTGTTTTGTGGACGTGCCTGAGAAATGAACTCTACACCGCTTACATTAAGGAAAAATCACAGCCATCACAAGAAGGCCATGACTTCACCCTCTACTTGGTTGACTATCAGATAGTTCCCTGAAATCCTGTATGGTTGTTCTTGTCATTCCAGCCAAGGAACAAAGTTACAGTGAAAATATGTATGCAATGAGGAGAGTTTCCTTCTATACCAAAACATAATCTGCTTAGTAACACGGCTTTGAGTTGCCGCCTCTAGGGACTATGAGGGAATTGCCTGCTTCAAAATGAAAGCAGTTTGGCTCTATACTGCCTGCAAGTCTGCTCCAGGCCAGGACACGTGCTTATCCACCACACTCCTTGCAGCTGCAAAAATATAGCTAATCATGGAAGGATGTTATTAACATTAGAAGGATATGGTATGTCCATATCCAAACAATACATACTTTAACATGGGCTATTTCAATCTATCTTTTTTGATGAAAATAAGTTAACCAGTTAACCCTGAGGTCTGATTAAAAGATAGTAACATCTTCTACAAGTTTGATCATACAGTCTCCATGCTTGTGGAACTAAACAGCTATATTTATTTCCAATAAATGCATCCTTTTCTATTTTCACAGAAGACTTAATTTGTATGTACAAAAGAAAAACGGAACAAATGGAAGCCAGCTTCAAAAGTTTGGGGATACACATTCCCATGGAAGTGGGACAATGAAGTGGGCTGTGAAACATGTGAAATACACAGTACCAATGTTCTCTGGGCTCCCTATAATGCTGTATTTATAGTTCTCAGTACCTCCAACCATCCATGAACTCTTGCTGTAGAGATTGGACGACAAAATCTGGCACAATGTGGGCCTACGTTATAATCTGGAATACTTTACACCATCGCATAATGATGGCAAAGCCCTTCAAAAGGATATTCAAAGACTCTGCATATTTCCACCCTATGGAGAAGAGAGCCTACCACAGCTCACAAAGTAGGATGTTGAGCTGTCTGAAAAACAGAAGAGAAGGAAAGACAGAAACACTGAAAAGTGGAAGGAAGAGAAGAAGCCAGAAAGAAGAAAGTACTAAAAAGCTTCAGGTAAGCTTCTGGAGTTTTCTTTTGAAATGAACATTAATAAAATATATGACTGCTCAATCCATTAATAACTTTCAAATTATTTCAAATTTTACATATGCAAGTGGAAAAGGAGGGCTGAATTAAAAGATGTCAGAAAGGATGCATTTTTTTATCTGTCTGATAACGGCTTCAAACTTTGCAAACCGTTTGCAAGTTTTTAAGCATTCAAACAGCTGCAAACTAAGTGCTGGACTTCATGCTGATGATTAATTGTCAACTTATCATGGATGGCTGAGTGAAGGGACTAAGAAACTGGACCTTTGTAAAAATGCCGTTGCGTAAAGAGCCAGTAGGAAGTGTTGGTCATTCCCACTTGTCAAATTCCTGTAAGTTTTTTCACCTTTGATAAAATGTGTTTAGGGAATGGCTGCACTCTAGGAAAGAAATGGATTTCTAATGCTTCTGCCTGCAGTCAAAAAAGAAGATTAATTCCCGCAAGAACTATTTGAAGTAGAATGGTTTCCAAATAGCTGTCCTCAAGTTTTCTTGGCACTGCCTGCTGCCCCCAGGGATCTTGCTCCCACTGAAATAAATGGTTTTCTTCACTGCTGCATGGGAGAGATCCAGCTGGTGGTCAAAGGCAGTGGAAAAGTTGGGAACTGCCTCGCAGAGGTGAGGGTACTCAGACACACACATATTGCCATGCAAACATGTCACAGCAGCCTCTGTCTTTCCTGGCAGTGAGGTCCCACAACTCCACTCAAAAACAGACATAGTCTCCAAACACCTTTCTGCAGGAATAGTCTTTGCGAGGGCCACCTCCTCATGTGGCATGGCCGGCAGCTTCAGCAAGCACAACATAGACCCCAGGCTCTGCCTGGGAATAATGCGCTTGTTTGCAACATAGACCTGTCCACTGATCAAACTTCCACCAAATTCAACATGAACAGGTTTATTTAACAGACCTGATGACACGCCTTGCCTCACACCAAAACATTCCCAGCAGTGCTTCCTTTCCAGTCCCCCAACTAATCTGCCCATCAAACCACTCAACAGCTTATCTCAGTACTTCTCTGAGTATATTAAATGTCAATTTAAAGTATATTCTAGTATAAATAAACCCCTTCTAGCAGAACATAAGAAATAAGCTTTTATTTTAGCTTCATGTCTGGCACAGTGAAAAAAAATAGCAACTCTGCCTTTAGACGTTTCATAGCCTTTTTTATTGCTCAGTGAAACAATATAAAAGCTTTTTAATGTCAAATCCTGGATGTTCAGCAACTTTTACCATGTTAATGGTTCCTGCATGATTCCTAGTTTGAGTCCCACTTTATTTTAAGGAGGTCAAGAATTTGTAATTAACTGAGCCCTTTGTAAACCAACACCGTTTGGGCAGATCAGAATCTCTACAGTTACAAGCAATGTCACTTACAATCAAGCTGAAAGACAGGAGCTAGTGGGTACTATAATTTCCATGTTAAAAGTTTAGCTCCCTTAGCTTTAAGAGGCTCTGTCCACATACTGAAAAGAAACCATTTTAGGAACACGTAGTCCTTTTCCATCAAGCACTGAACATCTGCTTTAAGACATTATTAGTAACAAATCACGTGCTGTAATCCATAAGGTTCTGTGAATATCTGCATCAAGAAATAGTGCACTGAGTGGCTAATATAAAAGATATAGTACAAAATATGTAAGAAGGATATTCTACAATATATATATAAAAATATATATATTTCACTGGTGCATAAATCAGTTGTGGTTTATTAAAGTTACCTCCATGATTACATAAAATCCAAAATACTGTGTCAGTACATGCTGAAATATTTGAAGGTCAAACCTACTCCTATACCATAAAGATGAACTGCAAAGTGCTACAAAATAAATTACACAAAAATTGTGAAAAATCCCCAATCAATACTGTGCACATTTATGCATATAAATACTATGAATCAGAAAGAACTACCTTTTAAAATTAAATATTTCAAAAATCAACTGCCACATTCCAGCTCTGCAAGTTTGCCCTTTCCCTGCCAGAAGAAAACAATTCAGATTCTCACCTCATTTATTTGGCAATAATTGTGAATATGTAACTGAAATACGTTGATTTTGTCCCAGCAAAACTTAAGACTGGAATCTGGGCTACTGGGTCAAGCTCTGCTCATGACCTAACTTACATTTGATGTGACTCCACTGACTTTAGTTCAAATATTGCTGACCTAAATGATTCTCTATTGATTTAGAATCAGCCCAATGGCACCAGGTATTATTCCAACAGGAGGAGAGATTCATGGGTAAGCAAGAAGTCTGAGAAGAAAATAATTAAAAGGAAGCTAAAAGAGAATCAGTAAGCAGAAGAGAAAGTTAGTATCCCTCTAAAATAAGACCATGCCCACACAGACTTAGGGAGGAAAAAAGGCAGACATTCCTAATATTGTTTCTGAGCAACAGCGGAACACTTGTTGACATCTAACTTCAAAAGGAACTGCGATGGATATCCTTAATTGCTGCCATCCTTCCCCAGATCACCACACTATGTGCAGGGCGACAAATACACCACAATTCCTAGGTCACCAGTAGACTTCCAGCTCTGCCCTCTTTTTTAATGTGGAGAGAACACATCTTTGGGATAGATTTTGGAGAAAGGAAAAAAGCACTTCACCAACTGCAACTCCCTTTCCCTAGCCAGTGGCAAGAGAAAGGAAATATCATAGGCCTACAAGAATGCAAATGTGGACGTATTTCTTGACTAATGAGGAC
>NW_009648536.1:3226533-3248633 GCF_000708025.1 Charadrius vociferus
GCAGGAATAAAGAACTTGGATGTGAGAGGCTGAACAGATCACAAGAAAAATGTCAAAGCACTAACGGTAAGTAAGCAAGTAAGTATATGGGGACAGAACAAAAGAATAAAAACGGTATTGTAGAAAGAGAGGGATGGTGTATTCTGTAAAAGACTGCAGCAAAAGAAAAAACAAGTGTTTCAATGGAAGAGTAAAATGTCTGAAATTAAAAAGCAAAACGAATGAAAAAGCAAATACAGGAGAGACGAAACAATACCATCTCATCTTTTTCACTAAATGTAATTGTAAGGAACTAAAATCAAACTATAGCTCAGAAATATAATCAAAATGCATAGAAATGTAAGCATCTATCTCAGCCTTTTGCTGCTAGTCTTTGTAGCTAACTCTTGGTTAAGAAAACATAAACTTCATCTTTCTTAGGAAGATTCCCTAAACTGAAAAGATCAAATTATAAACTCAGGATTTGACAGATAAATAGCATGAAAATGAATGCCTAGCACTATATCTAAATGCAGCCCCAGCTCTTGCAAAATGCTTGTGCCTTTGCTTAGCTTTACTTGTTATAACTCTTCTCAGAAGACTGTAGGCTCTCCTCTGACATATACTGAAGCATACTCTGAAGTATACTCCACAGTTAAATATGAACAGTTAAATAGGCCTGTAAGCATACAGTCTGAAGGACCAACCATATAGTGTTGTTATTCTTGCTCTTGGCTCAGAATCAGCATTCCAGCCTACTAAAGATTTGTACACCTACCCGAACTTATAGACTATACTGAATAAGCACGACTTAACCGACTGTATAAGTGGTGGCAGCGGTTCAACACCCAAATGCACCAACGAACAGTATTGCCACCTTTCTGTATACAGCTAATACTCTCCCTCTTCCTGGTAAAGTCAGTGGAACCACACACATAAATAAGATTTGCAGGGCCAGCTCTGCAATTTACTGCTTTAGGATTTAAGGCCACATCCTGAAAATACACAAGAACTTAACTTTAAGCATGTGAGCATTTCCATTGAAATCAATGAGTTGACAGACACACTCAAATTAAGCATTTATGGAAGTTTTGCAGAGCCACTAATGCAATAAAATAAAAGCAACTTTGCAGTTCACCTTTGATAAATATTATTTATAAAACAACATCTTTCCAGTTAAGTTCAAGCAGAAAAAAATTGACATAGGAAACAAAATAATGTAATTTCATCTTAATGTCATTTTAGAAGACACAGTGAGGACAAGGCAATAGGAAAGAGTGTGATAGCTTATTTCTGGACTTGCTTGAGTTTTATAGCTGCCTCAGGGCTTGGCTTTGCCCTGCTCTTGCAAAAACAGCTACTCATTTGAATGTACTTCTATAGTTCTCCAAACACAACCAATGTCTAAAAGAGAAGTCCAGGGAGGAGGCATTTCACTGGGCAAGAACACTGTCCACTCCCTAGTGTGCAGCATACAGCTTCCACAAGCTCAACAGCCCCTCTCTCATCTTTTTCTTATTTCATTTACCCATCCAGTGGGATCTTATGAAATAAAACAAAACCTAAAAGAAACAAAATAAAATATGAGAAATCATGCTTTTAAAAAAGTCAAAGAAAAATTAATACAAAAGTCTAAACACAAATGAATACTTGACAATCAAACACATAAACATAAAATGCATTTAAAGCATACATAAAATGTAAAATAAAAACTGTACATGAGTTTATGAAAATGACAACATTAGCTCTATCTTGTGGCGAACAATTTTCTTCTTTAATGAAAAATGTGTACGCATGTTACTCATTTGTCTTTAACATACTGAAATATTCATACTGAGCTGTAGCACAATATATCTAGAATTCTCCAACCAAGGACTATACTATGCATAGGTCAGAAAAACCTCAGTCAGATGTCGTGTCTTGTGCAAAGGCCTATGGTGAACAAGCCTGCATGCACAATCAAGTTCTCTGTCTTTGGTCTGCTTCATCAACTAAGTGAAGGGAACCCCGCTATACTACAGATTTACTGTAAATACAACATCAGGTTCCTCTGTAACCTTTGTTTTGCATCTTAGCTCTGTGCACATCATCCTTTCTGCCTGATCCAAACAGGTTCCTGCTCTTAATGTCATTAAATGACTTTGTAATGGCAGAAAAAAGTGGAGCTGAAGGAAATAATAGTTAATCATCTTAAAATTTATTGTTTCTAAATATCAACAGGAACTTAAAAATCAACAACCAAATACGATGGCACACTGAAACACAAGTAAAAACCCATGGGTCATATTCTGTTCTGAGATGAAGGAGAAAGCCTGTGCACCTATCCCCAAAACGCTACCTGACCATCTAAGGCTAAGAACTTCAAAGAAGGCTATGTTTGGCCCTGTGTGAAATCCAATTAACTGACTCTATAGCATAAATACTTCCTAGAGCAGCATTGTCTTACCCAGTCTGTTGTTATCTGATGCAGTTGAGTTATTATGTACATCACTGTTGACAGTCACCATTACTTGTTCTAATGACGTTTGGAAAAAAAACATGTGAGTTGTACTATTATCCTGCAAATGTAAACTTCATCAGTAGTTTTTGTTTGGTTGGTTCTGGTGGTTTTTTACCTTGCTTTAGTAAGTTCTCAATGTTTATAATGAGTGAAAGCTTATCTATATTTCACAGCACTTTAAACAACAATTCAGAGCCAAATCTTGATTTGCCTTAAATGAATGGGAGTTGTGCTATCAGTTTCAAGAGAAGTTGAATTTGACTGTTAGTAATTAAGTAACAATGACTAATTCATTTACATTGCATTTTCTTGCTTGTTCTAACCTTGAGGCACTCTTAATACATCCACCCTGAAAGTAGGTAATGGTACATTCAGAAGCTGAACATGCCAGCTTTGAGCCACTGCACATTTCCAAAAGGGTGTGGCAAAATTCCTTTGCTCTGAAACAATTGCTAAGGTTTACTGTAAGGCATCAAGAAAAAAAACAAAAGGGACCTCGCTAATTCACAGACAAAAATATATTATCAGTTGAAGTGAGCATCATTTCAGAACAGCTAGGCTTCTGCGCAGGGACTGTTTTACCTGGCTCTAGGCTACACTGACATTGAGAAGATGAGTTTCTTATGGTCATATCCACATGTCTCAAGGACTTGTATGGAAGACTACATTATTGTTGTAATCTGTGCTTTTAGTGAAGCTTGCATCCTTTGAGTCCTTGCTACTTCTACTGCCTCCTCTCACATACATAAAATATCTTAAAGTGAATTAATATAGTTTTGCCATACCGTGAAATTCTCAATGAGAGAATTCAAAACCAAAATGTATCACTGAAAAATCAGTTCATCATGCAGTGTATCAACATCACGGCCCTAAAAGCCTACTGTAATGTCAAGAAAAATGCACAGCTGTAAAATATGTGACCTTCATGACTGTATATGCACGTTGCAAACTCTATCTAACAGTATTTGAGCAAGCCTTAGGATCAGTTTCTTCACATTGTACAAAGGTGGCAGGCTTTTCCAGGCCTTTCTGTACTATTTTTACCAAGTCTAGTTAGTCATTATCTCCTAAATTATTTTCCAAAGGATGTTTGGAAGTTACAGGTCAAACAGAAAAAGCAAAGTATCATCAGGGTTTTGGTAGTTTAGAATTGAAAGCTACTGCATGGTTGCTTCAAATTTCCTAGGTCATTTAGACCTCCTCTGGGGAACTTTGTTTTCTTAAATATGTGAAACTGCATATGTTCTTGGAGACTAAGTCAAAGGACAGATAGATGTAGTTACATAAAAACAAACATGTACACCACACTTTTAACACTAAAGCAAATAATTGCAAATGAAAGCTTTCTGGCCTTTCAGTTTGTTCCTTACCTGGTCTGCTGCAATCATAGTGAATCACATTGCTGTGTTTAAAGTCATCTCTAATTTTCATTTGAGAAGCTGCTAACTGATGAACTACTATTAAGTCTACAGTACTGTGAAAAACACAGGTAGACAACAGATCTGCTTATATTCTTAGTTGCACGCACGTGTATATTACTAACTGTCAACAGTGGTGTCTAAAACAACCAGTATGGAAGAAGACTCAGACCTAGAAACTGAGCAGTCTACAGGAGTCAAGAAGTACACAAGGGAGTCCTGCAAAGCAGGCACAAGAATTAATAATGCTCAATACATCTTTTAAAGGAAAAAATGGTTAATAGAAAGGAGTCCAAAAAAATAAAGAAAGAAAAGGAAAAGGTTAAAAAAAAAGAGTCTATTCACTTTATTTGCTGAAATACGGAAAGTAACCAAGTAATGTATGTAGAAAAGAAAAGGGACACATAAATACAGATGAATTGCAGAGTGGGGGACAAGCAGGGAGCATTGGGGGGTGATAAGAAGGCTCTGACAGGACACAGGTGAAATGGAGCAAGGAAAAAGGACTGAAATAGAAAGACACAGAAACTGAACAAAAGTGCCATAAAAAAATGGTTCCAGGGAAAGTAGCAAAAGCTATAAACCCATTAAGCAGCAGGCAATCTGGACTTAATTTGTACACTAGCTCTCTGACTATTTGGAGTTGTTTAGCTAATAGAGGAAAAATATTATGGGCAGTGGGTATTTAGAAGATAATTTCTCGTGTCCTAACTGCCAAACTCTCATCTGGCTTCTCAGAGTTTGAAAAGGAGTCAGTTAGGCAGGTTGAGGCAAAGCCTGATTTTGGCTTGAGTTGCTGCTGGGCCACTGAATTCTGAGTTTAATATTAGTTTAAAAAAACCCACTGCTGTTATGTAAGCTGCCACTCAGACTTGCAGAGGAAAGTACACTGAAGAATAAAAATAAAAAACTCAAAATAAAAGTGGAAGAGAGAAAAAAAGCTATCCATCTTTCCTGTACAAGGAATGACAGAACTTCATTCATCCTTTATGTGAACATTATGTACCTGTCTCTCTCAGATGCAAATGTGTCCAAGACAATAAAAAAATAATAGATTAAAATGTAACCTGCTGATTCTTTATTTCCAATATCATTTCTTCATTCAGAGAGTTTTGAAGGGAGCACTGTATTCATTATTAGTCTTAAAACAAACGTTATAATGATTTTGCAATACGCAATTTGAGGGGCATCAAATTTAAGTCTAACTGCTCTCCCCCCAAAAGAATGTGCTACATAAAGTGTAGTTTAAATTATGTTATTAATATGAATCCAGTTGAGCCAACAGTGAGGATTTTTTCTTAACCCTACAACTGGCTCTCTGGAAGTACCACAGATGACTATCTCATGAGCTTTCCAGATCTGTATCTCAGATACTGGATGATCTGTAACTTCCTACGAGTTCACTCTCATTGGGAGTTGGATAAAATACCTTTAAGACCAATTGGTTTTAGCTTTTTTATTCATTAGAGAAGGAAGCATTAAAAGAAAGTATAATAGCAAAAAAGCCATATGTTTATACATACTGAATTCATTCTGAAAGAAGAGTCTTTCATAGACATAATCTTTTTTATATGTAAAGAAGCCGATTTTTTTCCTCCTCTAACCAGAACACAACACAGAACTGAGCAGCTAATGACATCATAACATCTAATGCATCATAACACCTAGTGCACTGCCATATATGGGAACATCACTGTTACAGGGATAGTCACACATCCAGGGGCTCAGTTTTTTTCTACCTGTCCCAAACAATCTCGATCATGCCCCTTCTCACTGGCTATGTTCCCTACAAGCCTTCACCTAAGTCATTCAGGAAGGAAAATGTTATGACATGGTCATCTTCTGAATCTTTTTCACAAAGTGAGATGGTAAATTTCAGTTGTCTGAAATCCCTTCTACTCCAACAGGATTTGCCATAATATATTCCAATAAGGCGTACATAAACTGGAAGTCTGCAGTCAAACTTTCTTGGTCATCACAAACCTGATCTAAACCCTGCCAGAGTAAATAAGTTTCCTGTGATGATGACTTAACTGAATTCAGGACTAGGTTTCATATATTCACATCCAACTCTCCTAGTATGTCTCTACATATGAGTCACATAAATTTGGAGACCATGTATGCAAACCCAAGCATCCAAGGGAAAGTCCAAGAAAAGGAAGTGCTGAGCAACTGAAAGTTTCTATGAGACTTGTTACACTTTCTCTCTTCACCAAGTAGGTATGGTTTATCCTAAGCAGAATGTTACTTGGGGCCTTGATCCAAACAGGGTATTTTGCAACAAAAATCAATTTACACTTTTACTTTTTCCAGCTTGGAGGAAACTGAGCATAAATCGAGCATAACAGAACATGTAACTCTGGTCTTTTTAAATGAACAGTGATTTATAGGGAGAAAGCTCAAACTGCTGAGTGGAAGGGAAGAAACCAAAGACAAGATGTAGTTGCATTACCTAAAAAGGTATTCTTATCAAATTTGTCAGTTTCTGGTTTCAAGTAGAAAATTAAATGAATCAATTCATTCCTAGTTTTATTTGCTTCTTGGATCTGAGCCAGTGCTTCAAAGAGCAGTGCTGGGTAATGCTGTGGCAAAATGAGGACAAAATGTTACCTCATTTGAATTGGAAAGCAAGGAGAGGCTCCCAGATAGGTTTCTGGAGAATGTTTATCGCACAAAGAATAATGTCTTGCCTCATTACAGCAATGCCTACACAAGCAGCCAATAATAAAGTTGTCTGAAGAAGTCCATACTTTTTCTTAGGATTTTGCAGATTTGGCATGCACCAAGCTCAATACTGCCTTGTGTTTCAGAGCACAGTAACAGAAACTTTTAATACAACTTTTTCTTTATTTCTAAACATCGCTTTTACCCCAGGGGGCACTAAGACAGTATTCTTTATTTGTGTCATTAGGAGAGCTAATGACAGACATAAATACTACTTTTTTACCTAAAGATAAAGCATGGATAGAAGACAAAGAAATGAACACCAAAGACCCAAAACCACATTGACTTGGACAGACTCTTAACTTATTACAGGCCACGGATTCCCAGAAAATTCTGGATCTGAATTTGACATTAGTCTCTCTTTCTAGATCAGATTGTCCAATAGCTGAATTTATTTAGTAACTGGGAAAACTAGGACCAGAAGAGATTAAACAGTCTATCCCATGAAGTTGTACATCAAGATAAAGAGTCTTGACCCACTTGCATGCTCCAGTCGCTTTCCACAACAGGCAGTACAAAATACAATATCATATTAACCTCAGGACTATTTATAGTAACCCAAAACTTAGCATTTTTGCTCTCCTTTACAGTTCTTCAAAATAATGCAGTATCTTAGAAAGATTTATTTTCCACTATCACTAGCTTTTCCTCTAATTTTTAAATTTATGCTCCACAGATAAGGAGATATAGTTTGTCATTTTATGGATGCTGCCACCTGTATGAGATTTCCAAATGGGCTTAAGAAAATTGGAGCCATTAACATTAGCGTTGCAGGCAGCATTCAATCTATTTAATGGTTTGTTTCATTGATCTACAAGTTCATAAAATGAGAAAGGGGGTCAAACAGAATTATATGTACTTTAGTACAGAACCCTATAGAGCTGTTCTCAGTGTGAAATAACTTAGAACCAAGAGATAGTAAAACTTGACCTGTCTACTAAGCATTTTAGAGGCCAAAAAAATTTTGGGCTAACAGTCCTCTACCTTGCTAACAAGGATCATTTAATATGTTAATCTGTTTTTCCTTAGTCTGATTTGGAGTTTTTATTTTATTTCCCGGTATGAAACATTGGAAGATGTGCTCATTTTCAAGCAGGCAGCAGAAAATGAAACATTTTTGCTCAGCACTCTTAAGGAGAAAATATCGCATCTTTCTCAAGGAGAGTCATTGCCATCATGTCTTCCAGCACAATATCCAACAGACGTTTCCTTTTACAGTACTGCTGCTGATGCTGTAGTTGTTTTGCTTGCTATTGATTACTGAGACTCAAGGACATTAAAAGCTGAAGCTCAAACCACCAGTGCTCAGAGTTAGTCAGTGCATATATTTTGCACAACTTCTAATTCAGGGACAGGTTAAAGTGAAAAAGAGAGAATGTGAATAAGCAGCTGTTCATACTCTGAAACAGAACTCTGCAGTAACAGCTTCTCCCCACAGAACAACACAAAACACACATTAATAGAAACCCAGTTCATAGGAAAGGGCATAGCAATTACTATCTGCATACACATTTTAAAACATGGATGTCTGCAGGTTATTTTACACTTCATTTGCATGAAACACTGTATGCCTGAGAGATCAATCAATATATCAAGGAACACTTTCTCAAAGCTTTCTGCAAGTACTTGAAAAGTCAAAGCTAAGAAAAAAGGCTGTTTACCTTATAACATCCCTAGCATTTGTGTTTAATACACTCATTGCTATGCATGTAAAATACAGAAATGCTACTACACAGATACACTTTTGACAAGTGTCAGTTTACAGTCACAAGAAAGAAGATCAGAGCACCTGAAGGACTCAGCATAATTATGTCTTACCCCTTTGAAAAAGAGAATCACTGTCAACTTCGAAACCATTCTGTCTCTACCTGAATACTGAAGCCAACTCTACCATCATGTTAGGTTGCATAATTCCAAAGATCAATAGATTTTCCATATTTTCAATATATTGCCTTTTGACAAGAACTAGCAAGCCAGTTTTTATATACAAATTAGAGAAATAATGTTTTTCATTCCAGTACAGTAAGAGTTCTGGAACTGTACCACATATATTCATTTATAATGGGATTATTTTGCTTACTGTTGCCTTGCAACAATATTAATTCCTTTGATCGTTACAGGCATCATAGTTGTTACTGAGGAATTCTCCAGATTCTGTTCTATGACATTTTACCTTGAGTCTGTGAAGTCTGAATACTTCTTACGAGATGCATACCCTAATCACTGGGGGCCTCTGGTAAAACAATTCTTTTATTTACTTCATTAATCTCAACTGCTTTCCTTTATAGTCACTACTATTCAAGCACGTCCATGTAGCAATTAACGGTCTTCCTTGAAAAAACTGATCTGTGCACAGTCAATGATCAGGATAATGGACTGACAGCAAGCAACCAAGAGCCAAATCCCAGCTAGCCCAGTTACTGGTTTACTCCATGAACACTACTACATCATCTCTGTGCATCTTTTCTTCCTCCATCTTGTGCAGACTTTAAGGTCTTAGGGCCAGAGATCACTGTCTCATCTTCTGTTCCATCTGTGCATGTGGAACGAACACCTGTCCTGTTACCCAACCAAAGAAAACCACTCCCAAGCATATTACCATCATATAACTTTGTAGGGGCAGAACCAGGAAAGGAATGGTGCTATTGCTCAGCTATCTCTGTAGCATTGCCAAGGTGTGCCTTCTGAATTTCCATCTTTCTACAGCAAGAATGGTCTTGTAGCTGTATTAAGGTTAACAAAATGCTTGAAATGCATTTGAAGTAGGAGATATTTCTTCTGAAAGAAGAGAGATTGGTGTTTTTCTTGGTGACAATTCCCCCTAAAGGAACTGTTTAAGAAGTCCAGTCCTCAGTCTTCACAGTTTAATCCCCTTGCCTTTTCAATCAATAAATAGCCAAACCAATACATCTGGCTTTTCTTTGGTCTGGCAAACAGAATGACTGCCTACCTTTGGGTTCCAGAAACCAAAGAGGTCCCAGCCTGTGATCGCAGGTTAGGAGCCCCTGGAACCCAGCAATCCTTTGGCCATGATGCTGCCAGTATTGGCCAAGGTGGTGCTCTCCACCTGTGTTACTGCCACTGCAGAAAGAAGCAGTAATAGGGCTTACATCTGCCTTCCTTTCACGAGATGGGGTTGTTATCTCATCCCCACCTCCCCAACTTCCACCCTGAAAATAAACTCAGACTTACTTGGAGCATGGATGCTGCAAAGTAGAGCTTGAATGGCTGCACCCTACCAGAGTAATCACGTGAATTCAGATGTGGAAGACACACAACAAGATCCAAACAGTAGTTAATAAGCCAAAAAATCTTTAGTGTAAATGGGATATACAAGACTAGTTGCTTCCAGGCCCATCTGCTATAACCCAACGACTTCAAAGACAAAGAGGCTGAGGGCACATTTGCGTCAGTAAATAAAAAAAGCCCAGAGAGCAGGCTTGAGCAAGGGTGTACCTTCTTTTTATCTACAATTATTTAATCTATATTAAATTAAGGTGCCATTTTGACCTAAGATAAATAGCACTCACCCAGACAATGACCCAGTACAGTTCAAAGGATAATATGACTCAGGAATTATTCACAATACACAGTATGTATGAGGCCACGTTATTTGAGGGACAAGGGAGAAGAGATTTAAACATACAGACATGATCTATGCCTTTCCCTAAGGGCTAGAGAACGTGCCCTAGCCACATTTGCTTTCATGGCCTACTGGTACCCTCAACCGCTGCTGTGCTTTGCCCCAGAATCGAGTGAAATTATATAGTACATGCAAACCACACATTGTGCCTGCTCTCCAGGGAGACCACTTAACAGATAATACAGAATTGAGTTATTTCTGATTACCTGAAGCACAATGGAAGAGGTGAGTCAATTATGTGAAATGCATGCTAGTATTGTAACTGGTTAAATAATTTTCAAAATAATTGTACCAATTTTGTTAATGTAGGACACAAAAGCCTGGTATTTGGCCAGTTCTAATTATTTAGGCTTGGTGCCATGAATCAATATTGATGGACAGAAAGCAATTTTTTTATATTCTGTCTGAAAAATGCATTAACAGGTACTTGAGAGCTATTGTGATTTTACTCTTGTCTGTACTGGAAAATAAGATGATGACTGAAAACATGTTAGCAAACTTTAAAAAAAAAAACAAAAAACCAAAACCCACTCATCTAAAGACACTAGTCTAAACATGATATTTGGGACCTTACCCTAGATATACAGCTGGGTTTCCTTTCACCAAATGGATTATTACCAATTGCTTCACATAGTATTTGTATTGAGCAAAACAAGACATTAAGTTACATTCTCACAGTGTTATTCAGTCCATTCCAATTTATCAAATATTTCAATAGAATAAAATCCCTTTGAAGCCTTGTTCAAAGCCCTGACATTTACACAAAAAGAATTTCCCAGACTCAAAAGGGAACCTAACATGCATCATTAATTATTCACAATTTTGACTGCACATATATTTTTGTGACCAAAAATTTATGTATACATGTACATATCCATATACATAACAGGATAGATATACCCCGGAAATATAACTGAAAACAAATGTAGTATTTTATAATGACATCTGTTCTAAGAATAAATAATTCTCTAAATTCACCAGGTATATTTAAAAACAATACAGTCTTTGCTCTTTATAGGTTAGGAGTCTGAATAGCTTTCTCATCTCACCTTCACTGTCGCAGTCTTGCAATGAAAGCCATATTTGATCTACCAGACCAACTCCTTTTACTTCACCATGAACTGGAATGGAATGCATTACCATTAATGCAATTGTCATGGGTTTGGTATGCAATTGCCAATTCTATTCTTTTTTTATATTTATATTTCTTCACCAATTGCTTTATTTTACATCCTACACTGCAGGACAGAAAACATCCGTTGTGATACTACTTGACTGCTCCCAGTTGATATTTTTCACAGTTAACAATCTATATCATGAGGAGGGCTGTCACTATTATCTGGTATTTTTTGGGCTGGACTCTACCAGACATAGCTTGTATACATGTTTTAGAGCTATAGAAATATGCTTGGCTTAAAAATATTTATGAAAAAATTGTAGTATCATGCTTTATGATAAGCAGTGAGGAGATACTCTTCAGTCACTGGCCAAATTCTTCTTCGTGTATATCCTTGGCCTGCAAAGACTAACTTAATGTACAGATAGCCCTCGCTCAAGTCAAGGGTCAATACTTAGTCATACAGCATGAAACACTTTTTTGCTCATGGTTTATGGTTTTTTTTCTGGGGCTTTTGCTTTTGTTGGGGATCACATACAGACAAAACCACGATTCATTAACAGCCAAGTCAGTAATTCACTGCATTAAAGAATCATCAGAAGACCTAATATCAAAATAGCTTGTTCAGCACCTGGCATGCTCCTTAGTCCCAGTACTGCAATTAACCTCTAATCAACTTGCATTGCCTCAAGCTTCTGCAAGTTGCTGTCTGTTGTGCCAGAGACCCCAGCATTCCCCTGCTGCTTCCACTAAGGCAGGAGGTACCAACGTCGCAAAACAACAGGTTGCCACATCTCCTCCTGTTCTAGTCCAAGGTAGTTCAGCATGAGGTGTCACAATGAACATAAACAAAAGATTTGCAAATTTGAGCCTCTCTGTCCTGAGTTATCAGATATCAGTGCAAGTATTCTTGACAACATGAAAAAATTAACTTCACATGCAAAGGCAATGGGTTTGTGGCCAGCAGACCTGGACATACATTATGAATTCAATGTAGGGACAAACGTCTGAAAATAAAAAACATATACAACCAAATCCCAACCAAATGGCAGGGCTCAACTTAAATTATCTACTTACATCACACCTCTTGAAAATTTGTGTAGTTGCACATTTATATATATGTATATACAAATTCCCTCCAACATAATTCACATGAGTCACTGAACAGATTTTCCTTTGAAATTATATTCACATTAAGGTACTAGTCCCCCACAAAAAAAAACCCCAATAGAAATAGTTTTTCTATTACTAGCATTTTATGAACATCATAAAATCAACAGAATACATATAAAACTGATTTGAGGCATACTAAATACGTCAGTAGAATGAGCAAAGTGAACCATGGACATTCTTTGACTGATTAGGGATTACGACCCACAGCAAATTTGGATCCATCCTGTTCAACAAGCATGATTAACTGTGTTCATAGCATTCTACAATAAAGCTGACCTCCAGAAGCTCACTCCTGAAATTATTATGATAACTCTGAATTCAGTTATGACTTCAGACTTTTGCTCTGTCCAGATGTTCCCAAAAAGCAGGAGAAGGAAGCAATGATGCCCTAAATTTTGTTATTTTTCAGCCAACATAAAAATTATACCAGACCAACTTTTTAAACTCCTACAAATACATCCAGCTCATTCTACTCTTAAATATCATTTTTAAACTATAGAATTTAAATTTCCAAAAGCAGACCCTGTTCAGCAATATGTCTATGTGAAAACCGAAGCAGGTAGTTAAGGACAGGCAGCCTTGCTTGCCTCTTGACAAAGCATCAAACCTGTATTTTAGCAGCCTATTCAGAAAGAAAATGCTTGGCTGAGAGAACACTCTAAAAGGATTCCAAACAAAAGATATTTAGATAATGAGACGTTCTTCTGCATTTGTGAGTGACTGCTTATGATATTTCTCAATACAGGAAAGCTCTTTTACAGGGACAAAGGTTTCCACCCCCATTAGAGGAACATTGTTTCCTTTCCTGCAATTAAAATACTAAATCTGGTACTCCCCTTAGGATTTACAATATAACTTCAGGAAGTGAGGTTAGTTATTTAGTATGTATGTAACAAGTTTACTTAGTCGACACTGAACCAATTTCTAAATAGAGGAAAAAAAATGAACCAAAAAAAATTACCAAAAAAGGACACAAAAAACTTTTTTTTTTTTTTTAAGTATACTTTTCATTTGCAGTTCTGGAATACAAATTGCCAAAATTCATTAAGAAGTATTATCACCTATGCACTGGAAACATCTTTTCCCCTGCAAATTCAGAAACTGAATTTTCTCAAACTCAACTCTATTTTACAAATCTTGCAAAATCAAATATCTGAGATATGCTATACCACTGTTTCACAGCTTTCCTGTCCAGTCATGAGCACAGGCACCCCTGTACTTGGATCAGGGCAGAGCCCTCTCCTGTAGTAATATGGCTCTCTGTCCGAGCTTGACTATGCTAAGAGTTATCGATGACAACCTCGATTAAACCAGTAATTAAATCCTCCAAAACACTCCTATGGTTGGGCAGGGGTTGTGAGAAGGACAGAGACCAAGCAGCAGTTGTGACCTTGAAAGAAAAGTATTGATCAGATTTTGCCTTGTGAAAGGAAGGAGGGGAAACTGAAACCAACCATCCTGAATCATTAATGAGCTCCCACAGCATGCTCCTAACTCCGTTTTTTTACATATCCAAGTGCATCTTCCTTCTTTCACATTGCAAACTATTCATGAAAAGAAACTGCAAATTCATGTAAGACAATATGAAGTACCTCTAGGCAACAACTCAAAGGTGTCACTTTTTGTGTACTTTAGACTAAGTAATATATAACAACACGTTATGTATCTTTTTAAATATAAATATATATGTGTGTTTTATACATATTACGTTCATTGCTGTGAGCAACTAAAAGATGCTATTGATTGCCTGCGCCACCACCTAGGCTTTCATTAGTACCCACTGATGCAGGATATGATTTTCTAGTCTTTGGATCTTTCCTAGGACAGAAAGACCCTTGAGCATATTTTCTACCAGGAATATCTGTTTGACCCTAAAAAAGGAGAAGTTTGTTTCTAAGAGTTTTGTTTGTTTGGTTGTTTTTTTTCCAAAAAAAAAAACCAAACCCAAACCACAACAAAAGCTCTTCATAGAATGGAATTAAATAAAATTCTGTGAAAAGTTATAATTTGTGTGGCAGAAAAAATGCAGATAACTGCTGTTTTGTATTGATTATCACTACAGCAATATAGAAGGGTAGATGGGGAGCAGAAAGCCAACCATTAGATGAGACATAGGAAGATGTATGATAATTTTCTCCTTATTTATCTTAGAATTCACCACATCTTCCTTCTTAGTAAGTTTCCCCCTCCTCTATACATTTTTCAGTTTTTCTTCTAAAGTCTCCTTTTGTACTAATTGTCTCCAGTAGCTTTTCTTTGGGTAGGTCCAGGTGCTACTTACTGCAACACAAAGAAAGCCTCCTCCTTTGGTCTTGGCTCATCTAGCATTCCTACTGCAAATTGTTCTCTAACTATTAAAGTATTTCTACAGAGGAGTCATAATTTAGGTTATAGAACTGCTTTTCTGATTTTGAAATGCCATTATTAAACAAGTCAACCATGTTAAGAGATTGGAAAAATATGAAGCTGAGACTTTTTTTTAAATGTGGTCAAACCAACAGAACCTGAAGAAAACCATCAAACAGCAAATGATCAATTACTGTAGATAGTTCCACTCCGAAAGGTGCTGCTCAAGAAAGAAAGATATACCAACAAGGTGCAAATACAAAAAGATTTCCCTGTTTACCATCCACTACAGGAGTAATAAGTGCAACAACTTCTGTCCCCACTGCCATACAGCAGTGCATTGGCAGAAGTCCATAAGCTATACCTGCACAAAGGAGCGCTCAGTGCTATCAAAGACAGTGAGTTCACATCGTTAGGAAGTTGGCTATTTTCGAAATATCCATGTGATTAGTTTACCTTTAATCATCTATTTAATAACCAATATTTCTACTGTCTAGAGATTAGAAATCTTCCTTAGCAAAACCTTCTATTTCAAAGACAATATAGCAACTACCGGAATTATATTCAGGTACCTTCTATACCAAGTGGATGTAAAAAAAACATTAGAGTAACAGTGCTGCTTCTATACTTAATGATTACTGAATTAATGTCATAAAATAAAATGCTAACCATTATCTTATACAAAGTGCATAGGCGACTAAAAATTCCATACTGTAAAATCACACTCAAAAGGAGATTATCCCTTTTGCCCTCAACTCTGAAATATAACAGTTCTGATCACCATAGGAATCTACATTTTTGTACACTAGTGAAAAAAACATTCAAAAAATACTAAAAGCTCATAGGTAAGGAACAAGTAAGCTAGGCAATGATGAGGACACTCATTTAAGTAAGAGAGAAAGACATGAGCATGAGAAAGAGTGGATTACAGTGGCAGGCTACACATGAAAGACAACGTGCAAACCTATACTATAAAAAAGCCAGAAATTAATGCATCTTCAATGTTACTTCAAAACTGCAGTACAACCACACAGTAAGTTTAGCAAGAATCTGGGGAAGGATAGCGTTACATCAGGAATTACATGGTGTTACGCAGGCAGAGAAGAATTGTTCATAATGTTACTGTTCAGTTTACGTTTTCACTCTACCATTGCCTGTTCCATAAAATACAGGTAATGAATACTGTGATGTTTCAGTGCCATGGACTGGACAATATCTAAATGCCATATCCAAGGGTCTGTAAGACCTATGAATTAATTATTTCTGATATAAACAGAAAAAGAATATTCTAAATCAAAAGACCATCATTAAATATCTGTTCCCCTTACATTTCAAAGAGTTATAAACCTTCCCACCTTTGGTTACATAGTTGTGTTCAGTCCCATGGCTCTTCCATAGACTTTATAGAAAATTAAGGAGGAATAAAATCATAGAATCATAGAATGGTCAGAGTTGGAAGCGGCCGTAAAGATCATCTAGTTCCAACCCCCCTGCCAGGGGCAGAGACACCTACCACTAGACCAGACTGCTCACAGCCCCATCCAACCTGGCCTTGAACACTTCCAGGGATGGGGCATCCACAAATTCCCTGGGCAACCTGTACTAGTGTCTCATCACCCTCATAGTAAAAACATTTCTTCCTAGTATCTAATATAAATCTAACTACTTCCAGTTTAAAGCCATTACCCTTTGTCCTATCACTACATGCCCTTGTAAAAAGTCCCTCTCCAGCTTTCTTGCAGGCCCCTTTAGGTACTGGAGGGCTGCTATAAGGTTTCCCTGGAGCCTTCTCTTCTCCAGGCTGAACAATCCCAATTGTCTCAGCATGTCCTCATAGGAGAGTTGCTCCAGCCCTTTGATCATCTTTGTTGCACTCCTCTGGACCCGCTCCAACACGTCCATGCCCTTCTTATGTTAGGGGCCCCAGGGCTGGTCGCAGTAGGCCAGGTGCCCTCTCACCAGAGCAGAGAGGCAGAATCACCTCCCTCGACCTGCTGGCCATGCTTCTTTTGATACAGCCCAGGATGCAGCTGGCTTTCTGGGCTGCCAGCACACATTGCCGGCTCATGTTAAGGTTCTCACGCACCAACACCTTAAGTCCTTCTCCTCAGGGCTGCTCTCATTCCATTCTCCGCTTGAGATTGCCCCGACCTAGATGCAGGACCTTGCACTTGGCCTTGAACTTCATGAGGTTTGCACAGGCCCGCCTCTCAAGCCTGTCAAGGTCCCTCTGGATGGCATCCCTTCCCTCCAATGTGTCAACCACTCCACACAGCTTGGTGTCATCAGCAAACTTGCTGAGGGTGCACTCAATCCCAACATCCACGTCACCGATAACGATGTTAAATAGTACCAGTCCCAGTATCAACCTCTGAGGAACACCACTCATCATTGCCGGCCACTCGGACATCGAGCCAATGACCGCAACTCTTTGAGTGCAACCATCCAGACAATTTCTTATCCACCAAGTGGTCCATCTGTTCCAAAATGCAGTGGAACATTCCTCTGTAAAAAAAGTTTACATTCTTGGCTCTAACTGCTAGAGCCACCTAACATTAGAGAGGACCTGTAATGATCTTTTAAAAAGGAGCTGCATACAATCCTACACATAAGTCTTTAATTTACAGGCCAAGGGCAAAATTCTCCTCTTCCATGCACACTGTATATGCAGTATCTGCTGAGTCTATCACAGTGCTTATTCTGCACTGACTGGTAGTTCCTATTTCCAACAGTGGCGTTTCTGGTGCTGAAAAAGCAATAGGACGTGGCAGCTAGGCTAGGGCAAAGATGTCTCCTCTCACTGCTGGCTGAATCCTGATGCAACCATCACCACGACATAACTAGGTGTCCTTCTGATTTAACAGAGCTGATCCACGGTTCTAATCAGCTGCTTCTGTGTACACAATTATTTGCATGTGGTGGGTTGGGAGAGGCCTCATTTTTTTTGCATTCATGACTTGAACTGTACATATCGTACACACTGACATTCACTGTATTCCAGGAAATATCCAGAGAAAGTCTGGCTGCTGCTTGCATTTGTTACTGTATTCTTTGATGTGTTCACAACCAATCTTGTGACCACGTGTGAATAGCACAGGTCAGATTAAGTAAACCTTTGCCAACAGAGGTGTCCTGGGTAGGGGCCAGGCTGAGTGCCACTATACAGACCTTTGCAAAATAAGCTTTCTCATCTTCCTACCTTTTTGATCCTGTAGTGGCTGCAGCATAAGAAGCACATTTCTTGGCCCTGGCTGTCCGATTTGCAGTGTCACTGATCTGGCCTTGGTTCATCCCAAATTGAAGTTTAAATATTTTAGATTTTTTTTTTCCGTTTTGTTTTCTCAAAAAGTTGCACAGGAATTCATGACTATGTGGACTCAGTGTGGGGCAGCGCAAAAGACAGGTGATTGCAGGAAACTGTTATTAGCTAAGGAGCAGGACATCTCTCACAACAGAAGCACAGATTTCCTCCTCTGTTCCCATGATATTATTATGAAACACACATATCTTCTGCTATCAAATTCCACAGCAACAAATCAGCCTCACAACCATACAGTTCCACTGACTGCAAGAGCTTGATTTCAGGTTGGCAGCTGTTAGAGAGGAGAGAAAAGCCAGCTTCCCAAGCTTCTATTTTGCTGTTACAAAGCTCAGAGCAGCTCCTGGCCCCAGTTACAGTGATTGGACTAGGTTTGGCAATCTTTGCAAGATACCTGTAGAGATGTATTCCCAGTAACACCCTGACCTAGAACAAACTCTTACACTGTTGTTCTGGGACATATCATCTAGATTCTCTCTCACTTCATGAGAGTTTGTCAGAGCTGATACTCTCCACAGCTCTCAGTCCTCCCTCCTTGCTGTCTTTTCTCTTGATTTCATTGGATAGGGTCACCAATTCATTCCTTTCTTCATTCACTTTCCCACTGATTTTTTTGCTCCTTTCCATGACAACGGGGACCACCATTTCAAAGCCACGTTTGGACCTCCCCCACCCTCCCCAATGGACATGAAATCACACTACCCCTGTTCCTGTCATCCTTCCAACTCACAGAAGCAAGTCCCACCTTCCTTATCATAATTAAATATTGCATCTTCAATCCTAGCAACTTCTCCACAACTTTGGGCTCCTATCTTAATCCTCTCCTGCTCTTCTCTTTATACTCAGAATATAATCAATCCTTCCAGTACAAAACTGGAAATGGTGTGATTTTTGCCTCTTCGGCTTGCTTCCCCCTAGTTCTATGATGTTTTCTTTAACTATCTTACAACCTTTTCTTTTTTCTCCATTACAGTTTAAGAAATTCCCTACCTGCTCACCTCTTCTAGCCTTCTCACTTGGACCCAAAGATCTCCCCTCCTAGGTTCCCTTATCTCTTTTTTCACCCCTCCCTCACTCCTCTATCACTTCGCACTTAGCCCAACCTTCTCCCACAATGAATGAAGGCTTTGATCTTGTCTTTTTTTTAAAAAATGTGATCCCATCTGTCTCTCAAACTATTATCTGTATTTTCATTGAGCTTACTGAATGAATTGCAAGGCATTCACCTGGTCTTATTTTGGGACTATCAGCCCTCTGGCTCCAATCTCCCTGGTCTCCATCCAAGACCTTACTCAATCTAGTCCTGACCCATGACTGTATTTCCTACTACCATTGCATAACATATCTGTACTAAGGGGTTTGCATGACTCATGGTTTAGAGCTATTTGTTCAATCCAAACTGCCACACACTACACTTCTGTACAAAACGATCCTTGAATTCCTTACAGTCAGGCTCAGAAAGAAGAAGAGAAAATGTCATTTTCTTCACAAAGTAGTGGCGAAGGTGATGATAATACAAGGAATCTCCAACCACCTGTACTACTGCTGAAGACAGACGAAAATCTACACAAAGAACTAAAAAAAATTATATTCCAGAAAAGGGAAACAGAATCTGTTCAGTCTGGCTGTAGGAATCATGCAAAATCATGCAAAATTAACTTTTCTTATTTTTCCCTCTTTAAAATTGTAGACATATTTTGCATGATTAGCAACCCCTTTTGGTGAAATTAAACAATGGAAATGTGTTAGAGCTACAGTCACATTTCAAAAGCTGAATCATAAGCAGTGAAGCGATTAAGTATTTAAACAACTGACATATTTGGCTTTTAAGTGACTAAACTATGACTATACTGGACATATAATAATATTCAAACACCATAAAGTTCTGTTAAACAAAGCAGAAAACTATTTTGAGCCATGTATAGGAAGATGCCTACAATTGACAGGCTATACGCCAAACCAGGAACATGTAAGCATACATGAACATGATCATGAATGTACATGAACACCTCGATCTGTGAATGGGATTTATCAGTTCAGGCTACAACCTGTGTTCATACCTACCACTAGAAACATGCAGTTTTCTTACTGGCATCAGCAAAATATTTTTTGCTGTACCTTCTGTGCTTTCTACACACACCAGCCATTGCAGTCTGGTACATCTCAACTGCAGCTAAGGGCACCCTCTACAATTTCAGTTCCTTAAACTCCCTCTTCCCTAACCTTTTTATGGCTGACTCGCCTAGGAGAATTGGTTCTGGTCCGTATCTTGTCCACAGCAGGTTCAAGAGAGACCTTATCAGCTGGGGCTCTTTTCTGTTACCTTTTTCTACATCCTGCCATGTTGGCTGGAAGCAGTACTCCAGCAAAACACTGATATTTCATCCCCTATTTAAGAACCACTCTAAGATGCCTCCCTCACCCAGAGCCCAGTGTGTTACAGTTCCAAGGTTAATTAAGGAGCTAAAGGCCAAGATTAAGTTCCACCTAGTCTCTGGGAGGATTTAGTTTCCCATGTTACTATAAAGATTCTTTCCTAGATGCACAGGGAAGCTGACACAGCCAACTGCAGGACCTCTGCCTGCTGCACTTCTCTCCCCAAAGAAACGCTAACCCACATCAATCTAAATGAGTCTAATTCCCATCTACACTTATTTACTGGCAGGGTAGTATAAAGGGGCCATTGTGTAAAAAAGAGTCAGGCTCACTGACTGTTGGTTTTGTTTGTTTGTTTGCTTTTTTTTTCATGAAGGATGCCATCAGCATACCAACATCAGCATACCAACATCTTTAGATACCAATCATCCATTCTAGGCAGCCCACTTCCTCCTCCCCCTTCCAAAATGCCCCCACTTAGCAAAGATATTACTTCAGTTTTAAACATGAACAAGACAGCTCTTTGACTAGGTAACAGTAATAAACACTGAATTCTGAAGTCTCCACTGTAGGTGAAGTTTTTCTTCCCTCCCACTCCCCCCCCGAAGCAAAACAAACTGGTGTCCAAGTTGTTGAACTGAAAGTAAACATTTCAATTAAAGCATTTCCATAATACCGCTCACTGTTCTGAATGCATTTTCAGAATTGTAATAGAGGAGAAAGGTTATAAGTAGTCAGCAGCAATGGAATGAGCTGGAAAAAGCCAGGGTATCTAACTAGCTAAGTCTGAAGTAGCTAATTAAAATTTAAGCAAACTTGGGAGTTAGGACAGCTGGAAGAGGCACTGGGAAACACTCAGAATCTCTGTGCCTTGTACTTAAAAGGCAAGTAATAAATGATAGGAATTAATTTAGTGTGCACAAAGTATTGGAGCTCAGTGGCAAAGAGATCACTGTTCCAAGGTCAGCTGGTGTATACAACAGTGCACACGAACAACCCTTTTCTACAGGTAGTGGCCAGTGAGATATGTGCTCAGTTTTGTACTGTATGCAATCAAAGCACCTGTTTGAAGAAGCATAGCTTGTACTTAACAAAAATCTTGTCCTGGCTGCTGGAAGCAAGTCAAATATGTGAAAGTTCCCATCACTGCAGTACCTAGTGTCGTGGTTTAGGCCAAATCGGCTACTGGGGACCTGAAGGACCCCAGATGGGACCGACAGATGCTCTCCTCTACCCCTCTTCAGAGAGAGAGGCAGAGGAGGAAAAAGAGACTTACGAGTTTAGAAGGAACTAAACTACTTTAATGAAATATTAATAATAAAATAAAATAATAAAAAAAAAATGAAATATATACAAACCGTATCAAGCTCCCGAGATGACAATCACGACACCGGCTGGCACTGGGGCAGTCCCAGGCTGGACTCAGTGACGGACGGGAACTGGATTCCGGATCTGCATTCAGGATCGGGATCGCAGGCAGACGAACAGAGTCCTCCTCAGACATC
>NW_009648536.1:3248757-3259062 GCF_000708025.1 Charadrius vociferus
TGGCCTTGGCTGTTATAGCAATAAGTATAAGCAAGGTCCTCTCTGCATACCATGGCTGGGCATCAGCTATAAACATTGGTCTTATCACCCTGAGAGAGTGAACATTGTCTGCACAATATGCTGTTAATTTCAGTTGTTAGAGAGGCCCAGCTAAGAAGTGAAGTTACTGACCAAAATTGGTTCTGTTTTACCTCAAACCAGGACACCTAGGCACTTAACTGCCAGGCGATGTCATTGTGATTAATCATAGAATCATAGAATGGTTTAGGTTGGAAAGGACCTTGAAGATCATCGAGTTCCAACCCCCTTGCCATAGGCAGGGACACCTCCCACTACACCAGGTTGCCCAAGGCCACGTCCACCCTGGCCTTGAACACCTCCAGGGATGGGGCCTCAACAACCTCTCTGGGCAACCTGTTCCAGTGCCTTATCACCCTTAAAGTGAAAAACTTCTTCCTAATGTTTAATCTAAACCTGCGCTCTTCCAGTTTAAAGCCATTCCCCCTCGTCCTATCACTACGTGCCCTAGTAAAAAGTCCTTCCCCAGCTCTCCTGTAGGCCCCCTTTAGGTACTGGAAGGCCGCAATAAGATCTCCCTGGAGCCTTGCCTCCCCTTCTCTTCTCGTGAATGTCTATCATGGCATGCACTTTTTTCAAAGTACACAGATAGGTCACAGCAAAATGCATAAAGACTGCAAACACACGGTAGGAATTCCTCCCCCTTTGGCACCACAAAGGTACGACTGTCAGCCCAAAGCTGCAGGCAACACCACACTGTGCTGGATTGCTGCCTTAGAAAGAAGGTACATAAAGACAGAATAAGGCAGTCTCATCCTTCTCTCAGGATCATCAACGCCTCACAATTCAAATTTGGCATGTTTGGGTCTGAACCATGCCACCGGACAGATGCTTCCAGTCCCTGCAGGAACACACAGACTCTGACCTGAGCTCAGGAACTGTCCAAATGTACCAAAGGGAAAAGTAGGGGTTTGAACTATTAAGATCTCTCCATGGCCCCAGGACAGTATGGTCCAACAGCCTGAAAGCATAAATGCTCCTCAGTTTCTCTGTTGGTTTGCTATCATGCTCCTCTTGCGCATGCCGCATGGCCTGTAGCATATGGTGCAAGACCCAGGTATAGGCTGCTTTGCCAAGGAGCAAAAGGAAGAACGTTTCCCCTGGTTCCTCTGCACTCATACTAGATCATCTGGTGAACTGCATCCTAAATCAACTATAAGAAATTCCAAACTATGACTTTGCTAAAATAAAGCCATGTGTACTTATTTTATGCTCTTCTTTATCAAAGCTTAAGAGACAGAAAGGAGACTTTTGCTCTTTTGCCAGCCTTCCTGTGCGCAGCAGGTGTAGAATGCAAGAACAGCCACATCGGTCCAACCATCTATTGCCCTGCCTCTGACAGGGGCCAAAAGTATCTGCCTGAGGGATCACGTAAGCACAGAGCAAGCGCATAGGCACCCTTATCCAGAACACCTTTTTCAGCCCAAAGATTTCATGTGCCAGACATGATGAATTCGTGCTTGATAGCTGTATCGCGCAAACTCACAGCCTCTGGGCAGGGAACAGGTCCTGCGCCATACACTTGGCTCACAATCTGCACTCACAGGGCACCTGGGGTTTACTGTGCCACTGGCAGGTTGCATGACTTCTTCTGGTGGCAGCAGAATAGCCTGCGTTATGTTTGCCTGCAGCATGCAGGAAGAAAAAGAGAAATTTAGCAGGAGAGGCTATCCAAAGTGACTGAGGGCTGTGAGAGCCCACAGGGAACCTCCAAGAGGATGGCAATGGGCAGAAATATTTAACTGGTGGCAGCCACAAACACAGAATTTTACTGCCAGTTTCAATTTGACCTTCAAGCAGCTAGATTGTGAGAGATATCCAACAAATGAGCAACTGCATCAAAACAAGGTGAAGACCTAAAACATGGGCTGCTCTTTGTACATATCCCCACAGGTAACAGGGCAGCTCCTAGACATGATGGGAGGGAACACTACAATGGCCCTCTCCAACAAAATGAAGGTATGTCAAGAAATTCTGATTCAGACAATAATGTGGAAAAAGGAGTACTTCTGCAAGGTGCATTTCTGCTGCTGCCTATTCCTACAAATCACAGAAATGCAACTTTCTGAAAGGGCACAAACACAGAGAGATTAGGCCACAAACCTTACTTGGAAGCCCTTGGGTAACACATATTTCAGCCATGGCCAACAGCTCCTGTGTCTGAATGCTCCCAGATGAAACAACAGGTTATTGTAACTCAATTTACTGATTTTTAAGGAGTGTTTCTCTCCAAGTTTGAATTACTCACAACATCTTCCAATCAGAACCACAGTTAAAATTTCTTCTACTTTACAAGGTCATACAGGGCATGTCTCCTTGTTTCAGCTGGACCTGTCAAATGTGGAGGCAAATCCAAGAACACAGACACTCCTCACAAGGGCTACGAATAAACTCCTCCAGCTTCTGTGTACTCTCTGCGGGGAAGTTGTGGCAGTGCAGAGATTGTGCTCTGCTATGCTAAAGTGCCATGACCAGAGTCTACCTTCTTCCCTCCTATTACTCCACGAGGATGATGCCTTTAAGTTCTAAAAGAGATCCAAGGGAAAAGGTCTGAGTTCTCAGACATACCAACTCTGTATTATCATACCATCAATGTTCAGAGCGGCCAAGAAGGAAAAGGGCTGGTAAAGGTAGAAGGACCACAATCAGACTGGCTGGCCAAACTGCCAGGAAGTGAAGCTTCATTTTTAGTTTCTCATACTATCAGGGACATATGAAGGACTTTTTAGAAGTACTTCTTGTATGTTTGCATTACTTTACTTTGTGCTCCACAGCATTCAGCTACACCAGGCAGTTGAAGAAACAGTGGCATTGACCTTTAACAATAAAACTGACATAGAATAAATAATAGTTACTAAATAGTTTGTCCATTTTACTTCACTATAAAGGACCCTGTTACATTGGTGCCACCCTGCTGCCCTTTTTAGGAAGCCCAAAAAAAAATCAAACAGCAAAAAAAAAAAAAACCCAGAAAGATTCCCAACCTCACCTTATTTAAAAAAAAAAAACAACTCAAAGAAGTAACAATGATTCATTTTGCTAGATCTGGTTTCTCATTTTCATACTGGAAGTGCCAGCAATTCTCCCTTGTCGTGGCAATTCTGATTTTCATGTAGGATGCAGAACAGGTGTTTGGAGAAAACGGCCTTTGAGGGCATCACAAAAAACTACTTGGAAACAGGGAAGACCATTCCCATTTCACCTCATCACTCATTTATGGTAAAAAAGGCATTATTTATAATACATTATTCCGATCCTTAACACTGGATTATCATCCAGGCTGAGGATGGAATATAGCCCTAATGTTTTAAGTAAATAAATGTGAAAGGCTAAAACAGTGGCCACAGCGAAGCAGAGGCTCACACTTACAGCACACCAGTGAGGAAGCACTGGGAAGGTACAGTATTTTCAGGAAGTGAACAACTGAGAACAGCTATGAGTCACTTGGAAAAAGGTGTGTTCAGCTACCCATAAAGAAAACACCTTGGGGAATTCACAGGCTGCAGTGGTGGGGCTGTGTCAACAGCTAACATACAAAGCTGCTCCACGGTTGGAGATACCCTGGGAGATGATAAACATGCATCACTGTGTGTGTGTGAAGAAGAGATATAAAAAGGACTTATTTATTCAAATAAAACAATCCTATGTGAACATTTGTCCAGAATTGAACCAAAACATAAAGTGTTTGTTTTACTAGATATTCAAGCAGCTTGGCTGCCTTTTGGCTTAATTTTTCTTAATTCCTGTGAGCTTTTTTGTTTCCTGATTTCTTCCTAAGCAGCAACAGCATTCCCACAATGGCTTTACAGCACTTTTTGTTCATTCTGAAAAAAGAAACACCATGAACCTTGCAAGAAAATCTATTCTTGATGCTTCTTCCAAATATGCAGATCCAAAGAGTGTAATGCTATGACGCTGTACAAACAAAACAAACGCATCTTCAGATATATTAAAGTAAGCTGTTGATAAAAGGCTACTCCTGTGTGTTTTTGCAAAATCAGACAAGAAAGAACAAGCAGTTTGCCTGATTTGGGAAAGTGAAAAAAAGCTTCAGAAAACTTTTAAAATCATATTCAATCTCTGAGCAGTTTTTGTTCGTGTGGCTTTTTCAGACACACACATTTGCCTGGAACAAACTCAAACAAGTCTTCATTTTTTGTGATTCCATCCACGCTACTTTAAAAGACATGGCTCCACCACAGGAAGCAGGAGGACAACAGCTGTGAGGAGAGATACAGCACAGTGTTCTGTGCCAGCCAAGCTCTGAGCTCATGGTGAATCTTCCCCTGCTGTGCAAAATGCAATACTGAATGCTTTTACAGGACCAAAAAAAAAAAAAAAAAGGGCACTCCAACTGTACTAAGATCATGGCATCTGCTAACAGAATTGATAGGCAGCTAACATGACCAGGCACTTAAAAACAGAACTTTATGAAGCAGAGTAATTGTATTATCTACTATTTAGGACAAGCACAGGGCTTGTTCCATACTCAAGAAAAACAAAACAAAAAAATTTTCAAACTTCAGAACTGTTAATAGAAATCAATACAACTCAATCAGAGAAAGAATCCTACCTACAACAGCCTCTGAAAGCTGAGGAACACAAATGGAAGGCAACTCACATAAAATCCGACAGGTACTGTAAAAGGAGCGGAGCAAAGTCCTAAGCAACATATACTTGTAATCCCCGGTGATGTTATTCAACTGAGACTCACACACCTGAGCCAAACAATTTCCCTGAAAAAGATGTTGTACTGTAAATAGCATACTGTTTACTGTAACCTTTCAGTATTTCCCTGTCTTCACAATTAATCCAGTATTCAAAGGCAACACAGAACAGCTCAGAAAGTGTCTTTGTCCAGATGCCATCTTTATTTACCCCTTTTTTGTTCCTCTGTAGTGTGAGTCAACATGTCCAGTGACAGGACAAGCAGCAATAGGCACCAACTGAAATAGAGGAAATTTAATTTAAACATAATAAAAAAAAAAGAAATTGTGACTGAACACTAGTACACATTGCCCAGAGAGGCTGCAGAGTCTCTGCACTTGAAGATATTATAACTCATTTTCTACCTCAGTCACTACAACTGAGTTTGAATTTTGCAACCAAAGGAGATCAAATGCACCATCTCCTCACTAAAAAATCACCAGCCTCAAATTTCAGATGTCTCCCTAAATCCTTTGTTATATATGGGGCACATTGTCCACTGGATTGTTGCTACTAAAGAATCAGAGCTATGTTCCTCTCTTACATCTTGCACTTTAGGATCAGATTCAGGAAACTAGTAGCAGATAGGAACAGAAAGCTAAGACCTAGAGACCAAATTTTATATAAATAGTAACAATGGAACCTAGAAATGCCTAAAAGTATGTACTGGTAGGGTGACATTGCCCCAAAACAACGCTTTAAGAGACACCTCTTTTCTTTATTGGAACGCAAGAGAATGGTGACTTAAATATTCTAAGATCTTTGTAAAATCCTTTACACAAAATGAGTTTCATGGATCAGTTCATAAGAACTCTCATTCTTTGAAGGACTTCTAGCAATTTGTGTCTTCAGAGTAAGGTACTTAGAAGCATTAACAACTACATCTTCCAAATGTTCATGTGGTAAGTAAGTATTACTGCCACCACTATACAAGTGATGTACCTGAGACAAACAATTTTTGTGATCTGCCTATGACTGCAGGGACTGGAATGCCAATGTCAAACAATAAAAATAGCTTCTTGTTTGTGGTTCAGATGAGCAATATCATCATTGCCTTTACATGTCTACTCACTAAAAATATTGCGGATTTGAGCACATTCATTTTTTTCTACTCTTATCTTACGACACTGACTCACATGAATTAATCCTTCTTTTATATTCTGCTCACTGACTAAATAATGAAACGTTCTCAAGACATTAAAGATCGACACCCACAGAATTGGAATTTGGGCAGGTACAACATGGCACAAAATCACTTATATAGGTACAAATGGAAACTCAAAAAGTTCAGGATTTCAGTGACTTGATGAAGGTCAAGTAGTAAGCATGTTCCCAAGCTGCAAACCAATCCTCTTAATTATCTGGCAAACAAGAAAAAATTGTCCAGGAAGCCCTCACTTCAAGCTTATTGCAGACAAATTGAACATTAGATCATATTTGTCAAACTGCAGGTCTTTGCTGAAGATGTAAAGCTTTTATTTTGTACTTGGTTTAAAATCAAAAGCAGCTCTTCTGTTCTAACTGCAGTTCATTCTTCTCCTAGTCTGTAAGCAACCCAACTGCTTAAGGAAGACATGTGATAACTCGAGTTAATAAACAGAACAGCTCTCCCTTTTCCCATATCAGTACTTCAAACCATCTCAACTCTCCAAAACTCGAACTCTTCAATCACCAATGTGAATGAAACAGAGTTTGTTTTGAAGTCCCTTGCAATCACCCCCTCTCTGACAACGTGGAGTCAAGTAACATGTATTAACACAGAGAATACAATGACTATATGCTTACAGACTAGTAAGACAGAAAAGATTTCTCCTGCTGGCCCTAAAGTTACATCCAAAAGACTATGCAAGCCTCAATAAATGGTCACGTTCAGGCAAAAAAGTAAAGCACCCCACTCTTACCTGGACAGCATTGTATTTAAAGTCATGTAAATATGATTACTTGGGTAGATGAGGGTTCAAGACCTTAAGTCATCATGGATGCATTGTGTCAGAATGACAATATTGCTTTGTAAGGAGGCTTTTATCATGCAGCTGGACGGTGTTTCTTACCCAAACTAAAATACTAAGACAACTGAGAAATATGCTGCAACTGAAGATGAGTTCCAAGTTGCCCTCTCCTCTACTATCTTTTGGGCCAAAGCTCAATAACAAGAGTTTACAAGCAAAACCAATATAGCAAATGGCGCACAGAGAAGAAAAAATATTCCACTACTATGAATGTGCTTCTATTGGAATAACCAATGCTTTTAATTAAAAAGTTTTCAAGGAAGTTTCATGGACCACCACAAAAATTACAAAAATCACTAGAGAGAAAAAGCTACCAAGAAGTAGGAGAAAATACCCTGTTTTGACTTGGCAGGCAAAATCCATGGATATGTTAGTAACTTTTAGTCAGCCCGGTGAAAGAGCACAGCGTCCTGACTAATAGTCCAAATTTTAAACTTAAACTCAAAAGTGATGACAAGCAGCTAGCAAGGGCCTGAAGGAAAGGCACTATTTCAGGGTGTTTGTCCTACAAGAGACACTGGTTTTTTTTCTTAAATCAACCCACATGATTTCTGTACCCTGAACTGCAAAGACTTGCACATCCATGAAAGGGGCAAAGCATTCATAGTCAGGACTTACGTATAGACATGGTAGGTAGGTCACCACTCAAGAAAGAAGAAGAACCTTTTAAAGCATGACACCCAAGCCCACAGACACAAGAAGATGCCTGGCACTGCCTAAGTGCGATAAGAATTTCAGACTCAGTTTGTTCCCTTACCTTTGCGCTACTGCACACAGCTCAAAGCACTGACAGAAACTTCATACCGACATTCAAAAAAAAATCCCTCTCACCCCAAAGGGACTAATTACACATACGTTTCCCTCTACTGTTGTCAGATTCTATTTGTTAGCTTCTTAAAAGACATAAGGGGCTGCTTTGGGGAGGAATGGGTTCTCTCTCCTTTCTGGTTTTGGTAAAACCTACAGAAACTCCGTTTATCTCTACAGTAAAGCAGCTGTGATAATATTCTTGTCCATAACCATCCACTTCCAGCTTTCCTAGCAAGCAAGGAGCACTAAGGATATTGCCTTGTTGCTGGAATAGGTACATCCTCTGCTAAATTTTACTACAGTTCAAATCTGCAAAAATGTTTTCATCCTTTTAACTGAATTATACAATTTCAAGCTTTATTCACTGATTTATCTTCCATCAGTTTCCTCCATACTTCTATTCACGCTTAGTGGCATGCTGCAATATTAACATTCGCAAACTGTGTATCAGGTTGGCTATGTTGTAGCTAGTTGTTTATTTACATTTATTTTTCAACACGGGAAGTAGAATAAAACACGACTAGAATTATTCTTTGACAAATCCACTCAGGGAGTTCACTAACCTCCTCCCCGCCTTCTCCACTCCAGTTCCCTTGTCATTTTTTTATTTCATAAGCTGGTTAGATGGAGTCAGAAATATACACAAACTGATAAGAGCTGTCTTGGCAGCCTTCAGTGAATTCCCACCATAGGCACTTTCACATCCTCCAGAAACCAAGCAAGCCAAGGTGTTTTGTAATAGCAACCCACAAACCTTAATGAATACATTTAAGAAATTAACCGAAGCTTTCACCGTTTATGCTGCAGCATCTTGTAAGGGTCTAATAATCTCACCTCCGGATTCAAGCAACCAAAAGCAGCTTTTCACACAAAGGTCTTATCAACAGACCCTGTATAAGAAGGTGCTTAAAATGTACACAAGCAGAGAAATAGAGAGAATTATGTTTCACCAGTTACTCTGATGAATTTTGCAATGTAAGTCTGGAAGCCTAGCAAGTGAGAGTTTATCCACATAGTAGAAAGACCGGTACCACTTTTTTGCACTAACCCTATTTGAAGTCTCTTCTAGCACAGATCACAGACCAGTTCTGTATTAATACCATTCCTGAAATTAATCATCAGACCCTGCTATTTCCCCTAGCTATAAAAGCCAGAGCGAAAAGAAGCAAGGTAAGAACTAAAACAATTGCCTCCTATGGTGCAACCCAACTTCAACCAGAATCCAGACCATCACAAACAAAATGTTTTCATTTTGTTACTGGTGGTGAATGAGTGATTTGCTTGTCTTCCTTACCTGCAAAAACATTCTATTACTACAATTTGGAAAGGCAACTGAGTGAAATGGACATATCCCAAGTTGTCCCCTCACCTTAGACACACAAAATTAAGAGAGAAGCCAAAAGACAGAGTAAGTTATTTTTATACACCTCTTCAACAGATTTTGATAAGAGATTCATCAGTACTGCAAAAGTACTGGAAGCTACCAGAGGACCTGGTGCTCCCTGTAACATAAAATGGACTCTTTTCTGCTCAATACAGTAACGGAAAGAAGACAACGGGGGCACGTGAGCTCTGTGGCAATCTCTGCAGCTCTTCAGCATGGGCAGTGCTTCCAGGTATGGGCAGCTCTGATGCAGCATAGGTCAGACACAACGTCCCACTCCACATATCTTTCTGGGGATGCTATCACTGTCAGTCCCACACTCCAGACATGTTCAAGCTCTTTAAGTGCAGAAGGACTCAGCAAGGACACAGTCTAAGAAGTGGGAAGATGATGCCCATGCAAAGGATGGGATAAACTGGCATTTAAAAATATGAGGCATAAAACAATGTCTTGAAGAAGCTGCAGATGCCTGCTGTGAACCCAAATGGGGTGCAAATTTCATCCTTTAAATTTCCTACGGGGACACAGAGTGCTGATGGCCTATTTACACATTTCTTTGTCTGATTTTCAGTGGAACATTTTTTCCCTTTTAGCACACGGTTACAAGAAAAATACCATTGAGTGTCAGTTTGACTGCTCCAGTTACTGAGTGACTGTTTTGGTTTTTTCCAAACTGCTTGCTGAAGAAGGGTGGGGAGACGTTTAATGATAGGGCAGCTGAGGTGACCGTGTTGCGTTCTCACAAGACAACTGAAAAATGAAGCACAGCCTTTTGTGCATTTCTGCCTGATGTAACTCAGGAAGTTCCTTCTTATGAATACAAATTCATTAATATTTTGGGGAAGATTTGAAAAGAAGAGGGTTTTTTATCTTCTTTTATAAATGTTTTCAATGGCAATCTGGATATTTTATTCCTTCCCACTTCCCTAATAAGACTGTTTATTAAACCACCAATTATAACACGATGTCTGTATGCTAAGTTGAGATTAATTTTGCTGTCACTGTACTCAATGGCAAATGACTCAAGGAGTTCACAGGTAGCTGGCTTGATCCTTTTACTCAGAATTTCCAAGATACACATTTTAAATGTATTGTACTGATCAATACTAACCACAAAAAATTTCTCTTCACCTTTGCCTTATTTTCCTCATGCTCAAATACCTCAGGTTATCTTAATTTATGAATTCTCAATACATACTTATGCTGCAGGGTTTTCAGAGAAGGTAATATTTTATTATTAGTCTAGTTATTACATATCAATGTGGTGTTCTAATCTCAGCTCTTTAAATAATGCTTTAATATAAATTTAATAATACT
>NW_009648536.1:3259073-3264939 GCF_000708025.1 Charadrius vociferus
AAAGAGTGTTTCTGGGACTTTGGACTATGGATAGATTCAGACTGTGAAGCTCAGGTATGAATGCAAACTTTGGAAAAGTTTGAGGTTCACTTCAAGGATAAGCATAGGTCACTCCTTTCTAATGAAACGTTCAAAAGTTATTTGTAGCTGACAGTGACATTTCACCACTACCACAAATACCATGCCTGTCATTAGTTTTTGAAGGAGCGTACCTGTACTGTGAACTCATTTTACTGATTTTCCTGACCATCACTGGTCAAATTCAAAGAATAAAATAAACACTATGTATGAGATTGCTGCCTTTTCATAATTCCATAGAATCATCTCCCCAAAAGTGTATCCTTACTAAAATATGATCTACACGGGCAATTCTGCAACAAAAAGCTACTGAGGTCAAACTTAACCGATCATTACTTTTGTGAGAAAAGTTGTACTTGAAGATACTAAAAAACAAACACTATGTAAACAGCTTCCTGGAAGGTAACTTACTATGTTACCACACAAAATACCACTTTGCACATTCTCCCTCAGGGTGGAGTTTACTTCCTAGTTCCTCCAATAATGTCATGTTGAAATATTTAATGCAAATTTTGAAAAATCTAACAAGCATTCAGCTTTAAAGAGCTAACATCAGACATTTCTCATTGTTGCTCTCATTTAGTTTCCACCTGCTTCCACTCTCTAAATGCAATTCAGAAAGCTTCAGACACAAATAAAATTTACGCTGAACTGTTGTTCAGTTGCAGAAAGTTTTTTCTAGTCTTTGGCCAAAATTCTGCAGCTTTATCCTGGTGGCTCCATGTTGCTATTCAGAATATTTCACAATGACTGTCCTCTTTTAATGCTACCCCAAAGAACAGAGACTCTGTCATATCAGATGGAGGTGAGAGAAAAGGTTACCATCCCAGCAACCTAATCTGCACCAACTACATTTCTGCTCTGCTTAAATCTCATTTGTTCCAGGAACTCTCCTCTAAAGAAAATACAGAAACACAAAATATACAGTAGATATCTCTGAAAAAAGAAGTTGTGAAGAGCAAGTAAGGGTTACCAAAATATACATCCATGGGGTACTATGTCATAAGCACAGCTGGAGGAAGAACATACCGTTAACAGAAGCCTACCAAAAGATTACTTACCACTGTCTCCACAGACCCTCAACTACAAAGAACAAAAGCTCATCTCCTTTAGCACACAGCAAAGCACCTTCTAGTCCTCCCAGCAAGAGAGCAAGTGTTTTTTTCTTTTTCTTTTTCTTTTTTAATACAATTTCACCCACATCACCAGACACAGACTGATGATATCAGTAAAATAATATGGTAATGGAGTTGTCGCAGGTACCTCCATGTTACACATACCTCCATCTGGCTGTTAAATAAATAAATTCATAAATGGAAAGGCTAAGATTTCCCCCTTCCACAAGGACAGGAGCACTTGACACTCTCTGCAGCTTCTACTTCCCAAGATACAAACAGAAGCTCAAGAAAATGCATGTCAGAAAGCACCAGTATGAAAGGATCCCCTACAAATGCACCTTCCACTCTTGCCATTGTTTTCCCTTGAATCTATCACCTTAATGTGACATTTGTAGTATTGTCTGAAGTACCTCTTACACACAGCATAGATTCTCATCAAATTATTGTAATCAAACTCATACCCGAATAAATTTCATTTCTTATCTTCTTCCCACCTACTCTGACTCAAGTAGTATTTTACTCCAGGAATTGTCACAGGGGGCTTTGCAGCAGAAGGGAGAGAAATGGGATTTGTCATAAGGAAAAAAGATAAGTAGAAGAGTTCGATCCAAAATTCTACACTCTGTCTAAATCTGCCTCTGCCCTTACTTACCTGATGAATAAACAAATCACTAAATGTGAGGCCACTTTATCTAGCTAGTTTGACTGCTCTCAGTGCAGAAGCCTATAGTATCAGCTCATACATAACAATTATGGAAGGTATAAAAAACAACCCAGCTTACCTTTCATCCCAAACTTTGAGTGTCTTCCAAACTTCAGAATAATGAGCATTATTACTAAGCCAGTGCACACCAGTGCTGCAATTCCCACCACCACATACACCTAAAAAAAGAGGACACAAACAGATCTGTTTGTTTTGTGTCATGACCTTCAAAGACATTCAGCATACATTCAGATTCACCCAGTTAAAGAGATTTGTTTCAACTGAGAAACATTTGCACTCAGATCAAAGAAAATGGCCACTTGTTGAGGATTCTTCTATCCTGCAGAGAACAGAGATTCAGACACCTCTGAGAACAACTTTTTCAACATCCTACAAGTTCAAGGCAGGTCGGAGGGCATGCGCATCACCCCTTTCCCTTCCAGAGGAGTGGTATGTTATAAGAAAACACGTAAAAATGTAAAAATTTTTTTTGCTGTGATGGTGGTTGAACACTGGTACAGATTGCCCTGAGATGCTGTGGAGTCTCCATCCCTGGAGATATCAAAACCAGAGTGGGCACGATCCTGACCAACAATGCTGGCCCCGTTTTAAGGAGGGGGGATTGGACCAGAGATCCCTTCCAACCTCAGCTGTAGAACGAGTCTGTTATCAGATGAGATAAGACTGTCTGGGATCCTCCCAGTTTTTTAACACAGTGTTCCAACTCAGAGGCTGCTCTCTGGCTCATGAACGCACATCCTTTCCACTGCCTGATGCTTTATGGAGTCACTGATGCAGGGAGGCTGCTGTATCAACCAGGCTGGCCACCTGCTACGCATTTCCAACAATTCAGTTCAGGAGAACATGAGAGGCAAGGCAGCAAAGAAGGAGGCCCACCAACTCAGCTACTTATACTAAAATCTACTGCAGATTATTTGATCAAAAACCTACATGAAATTATGTTTTAAAAACATAAAGTTAGAATTTGAAAGTTCATTGCAGCACATCCTCTATGTAATGAGGAGCTGACTCCAGGACTAGAATTTAAACAACAATCTTCAAATTACCTTGGAAGTCTTTGTTTTGTAAATAAAGAATTGCCCTCCTTGGGTAAAATTAGAAGCAAAGTCTTAGGCTAAAAAAATTACAGTTAGTTGTTCAGAAAAGCATGAAACAAAATAACTTGCAATTTCACTTGGACTGAAAAGTGATTCACTCTTTCAAAAATGGGGGAGGGCCAGAGTGGAGAGCATTGATTTTCTTTTTTTTCCTTTTTTTTCTGAGTTTTGATCACAACACAGTAACAGTTCCGGTGTTCTGGTAGCTCAGGGTCCTATTACAACCTCTGCAGTTTTGTGAGATGTACAGCCAGAAAGTCCACCAAGATTACAGATCAGGAAACAATGTATATACTTACCGTGATGCTATCTTCATTCTCTTTGTTGGAAACATCCGTAGAAGTGATTTGATTACTGTTATTTGTGGTGTCTCCAAGATCATTGGGTGTGGTTTCATACTCTTAGGAAAGGAAAAAAGGTTGCTTTTATGATTTCATAACCTTAGAGGGGAAAGGGTTGTCTTTATAATTTCTGCTCTGTAAGAAGGTAAGGCCACTAACAACTCTCAGGACTCAGTTCTTTGGAAACAATATATAATTGCTAATGCAGCTGGAACATTTTGGGGGCATCCCTGTAGCAGATAATTGAACAAATGTGTTGTGACTAACAAACTTGAAAAGAGAAGCAATCTACACCATAACGGGTATCTTTACTGGAAAAACTAGAGTTAAGTAAGAACTCCATCCATAAAGCTATTTTTAGGTGCTTCTGACTTCCCATTAAAAATGAAAGACTGCTCTCTACACTGAACTTCTCCAGCCTTGTTTTCAGCCAAATATAGGACAGTCTTAGAAATTAACTTGGGGACTTCTGTTTAGCTGAGAAGAACCTGGCAGATAGGTTTTTACCTAGTTTTTTTACCTATCAAATGTGAAATAGATGTTTTTTCTTCATTTAAAAAATAATAAAAAAATACTGTTGTGTGAACAGAGGTTACAGTCTAGCATCATTAACTGTCATTCAGGTAAACCTGTAAAATATTAAGTGCCTGAGATGGTATGAAGAAATTTGATTTATCAAAATAATCCTACTGACAGATCTGCAGGGGTGAATCCAGAACTATTCCATCAAATGAGTTAACATCGCTTAATTATTTATAAGTATTTAAAAATTATACACAGATATTTACAGTCCATGATTTCCTGCCAAAATTATTCAATTAAGATAACAAGAATTAAAGAGTATACACGTGAACTTAGAGAAATGGGCACTACAATAAAATTTAAAAGTGCACATATTTTATGATTACTTCTGAAAATATACATAACATTTCAATGTTATGACTGTAACGTGTAGAGATGAAAGACACAAACAAGGGCAATAACCGCATCTGTTACAAAATGCACCTCCAGCATTGTAATTTACATTTGCAATTAACTGCGTATTTCTTTACACGTTTTGATTACAATCAATACCACAAGCCTAGAGATGAAATTTTAACTGTGAATCTGAAAAGGCAGAGCACAGAGGCATGGCTCTCACAGACTGCAAAGGCAGGAACTCTTCCGACCGCAGAGCTGCTGCTGAGCGAGGGCAGGGGAGCGCCTGTGCCTCAGTAGAGTTGATCTCCTTTAGCTCCCAAGGCAGTTTTGGAGAGCTCAGTTGGCAACGCCAGCAACAAGCTGCACTGGGCTTTTTGATCTTCACGCATGCATGAACACATTTGCTTTCTGCAGAGAAATCGGCAGGCCGCAGATTTTTTGGTATATGAAGCTACGCAGCTACTTCTGGCACCAGTGCTACAGTCGGTACAGTCAGGTTGTCTAATCAGCTCATGTAGTCTATTTTGGCTTTACATCATGCATGCCAAAGGACAGGACTCTTCCATGCCAAAATACACATTAAGCATACAGAGCTTTCCTGAGAAACAAAATTTAATTTCCTGGTCTTTTACCGTTCGAACTCTTTGACTCAGCGCTGCATCTCTGTGCCTACAGGCTCCTATGCAGCACTGCCAGAACAGCAGCAAGAGGCGAACGGGCAGTGCTCCTCAGGGCACAAACCCTGCTGAAATGGCTCACCAGCACAAGCAGCCCGGACGCTCAGACACGGTGCTGTGCAGACCATCTGCCACCATGGCTACACGCTTTGCCACAGCAAAGGAGGAGACTTACGCTTCATTCACTTGCAGGCAGAGCCCGCTTTACAAGTATCTCAGCCCAGAAGACTGGGCTTCCTTTACAATTGGCTGGGAAAATCTTCACAAAAGTAGCTTTGACCAAACCTATATTTATGGCAGCTTTATAAGACCACTATATAAAGCAAATATTTAGAGCCCTCACTGCTCTGGCTCCACAATACCAACTTTAAAGAGGGAAATCTTTTGCTCTTAATTTTACCTGCAAATAGTGGTAGGCAAAAGCCGATGCTATTTTACAGTTCTGTTTACGCTCACATCTGTACGAAACTACTGGAAATCCCACCCTGAAGGAATAACAAGAACTATGCAGTGTTTTGGGTCTGGTCTGTGAATCCTCTGAATGTGCTTCTATATTAAAATGGGCAAGAGCTAAAGTAGGCCACGTCGGTACGCTGGTGTTGTGCTGCCATACCCCACTGTAGAACTGCGAAGCGCCTGCGTTTGAACTAGCGCCAGATCTTCAAAGCCTCTTGAAATGGGTGAGCCCAGCAGGGAAAACATGCGCAACAGCCATTCAGCCAAAACCGGGCGACCCTAAGTTAAACAAATTCCAGTTCATTTCACTATGAAATCCTGACAGGGACACCGAGCGCTCTGATGCAGACAGGGTCACGCCTCTTGACTCATGCGTGCTATGTGGGACTCCTATCGCTTCAGGGCCAGGTTCTCCAGTGCCGCCTACTTCATGCAACCACCTGTGACTAGCCCA